>NC_043975.1:44681138-44757782 GCF_902148855.1 Sphaeramia orbicularis
ACAGAGTGTACAAGAGCTGTCCAGGCCTCCTCAAGCTGTTATGGAGGTTGATGTCAGCAGCATGGAAAACCAAAGCCATGCCATCGGTATGGAACAGTGCCATAACCACCTTCATCCTGAAAGAGCAGGACTCCCAGAACATCAGCCAGTTCAGAGGCATTGCCCTGCTTAACGTGGAGGGGAAGATTTTCTTCTCAGTTTTGGCAAAACGCATGACCAAGTACCTTCTGGAAAACAAGTATATTGACACCACTTGCCAGAAGGCTGGCGTTCCAGGTTTTACCGGCTGCGTGGAGCACAGTGCCATGATTTGGGAGCAAATCCAATCAGCGAAGAGTCACAAGTGCGATCTCCACGTCGTCTGGTTGGACCTGGCAAATGCATATGGCTCTGTCCCCCATCAGCTGATTAACTTCTCCCTTGAGTTCTTCCACATACCACCATGTATCCGGGACCTCATAACACGATACTTTGACAACTTCTGCGTCTGCTTCTCCACCCAGTCAATCACAACCGGCTGGCACCGGTTGGAGAAAGGCATCGCGATGGGCTGTTCCATCTCGTCCATTCTGTTCACAGCAGCCTTTGAGATCATCCTGATCGGAGGGAGACAGATGGTCCGAGGTGTCAAGTCGCAAGCAGGCCACCGACTCCCAGCACTACGGAGCTATATGGACGATGTCACAACGCTCCTCCAGACGGCAGCGTGCACCGCAAGACTCCTGAAAAGGCTGGAAGAACTGCTCTCCTGGGCTAGGATGAAAATAAAACCTTCCAAGTCTCGGAGCCTTTCAATCAGAAAGGGTGCCAGGTGCGACAACACCACCTTTTCTGTCAGTGGTGAGGAGATTCCAACCCTCGCGGAGCAACCGGTGAGAAGCCTGGGCAGGCTCTACACCGCGGACCTCTCTGACAGGCACATGGCAGCCCGTATTACAGCCCAGCTCACGGAGGGGTTAAGCAAAATCAACAACAGCTTGCTACCTGGTAAATTCAAGGTCTGGTGTTACCAGTTCATGTTGTACCAATGCCTGATGTGGCCGCTGAAGCTTTGCGACATCACCCTCTCATCTCTTGCGAAGTTGGAAGCAAAAGCCAACAACGCTATCAGAAAGTCGCTGGGGCTTCCCCGTTGCTTATCCACCCCCGCACTGTTTGGGAGAACCAGCCTGAAGCTTCCGCTAAAATCCATCAGCGTTGGTTACAAGCTGGAAAAGGTGAGGCTCATATTTGAGCTTAAAGACTCTCCAGACCTTTGCATGCGCAATGCCAACGTCCAAACCCGCACCGGACGCAAATGGAAGGCAACCCAAGCTGTCGACCAGGCCATCAATCGCCTAAAGCACCAGGAGATCATCGGAGCGCACCAACGGGGGAGGGCCGGTCTCGGATGGGGGACAGCTCCAAAGATGTGGTCCAGAGCTTCAGAGAAGGAGAGGAAGGAGCTGGTGATCTCAGAAGTGGTGAAGGAGGAGGAGAATCTGTACAAGATCAAAGCAGTGTCCCAACAACAGCAAGGGAGATGGACCACCTGGGAGGCCGTGGTTGACAGGGCAGTAACATGGGCGGACATGTGGAGAATGCCTCAAGCAAGGCTTAGCTTTATCATCCAGGCCACCTATGACACAGTCCCCAGTCCTCAGAACCTACACCGGTGGTACAGCTCAGAAGAAGCTTGCCTTCTCTGCGAGTCCCAGAATCCCAGCCTGAAGCATATTCTGTCGGGGTGCAAGACAGCTTTGGAACAGGGCCGCTATAGATGGTGCCACGATCGGGTTCTGAGCAGGCTGGCCGAAGGTCTTGAGGCACGCAGGCTGGAAGCAAATGGGGCCAAGTCAGGTCCACCACCGAGGCAGATACACTTCATGAGACAAGGACCTCATCAACAAGACCAACACAAGCCCCCCATCGCTTCTCACCTGTGGAGCAGAGTGGAGACTTGCAGTCGACATCGGTTGCCAGCTGAAGTTTCCGCAAGAGATCATAGCAACTCCGTTGCGTCCGGACCTAGTGATCTGGTCTGCCGTCACAAAGACTGTCATCATGGGAGAACTGACGATACCTTGGGAAGAAGGGATAGAAGAGGCCCATGAGAGGAAGAAGGAACGATACGCAGAGCTGGCAACCCTGTGTTCTGAAGCTGGTTGGAAGACGCACACATTCCCGGTGGAGGTTGGCTGCCGAGGTTATGCTGGAACTTCCACCCAGCGCTTCCTTCGGTCACTCGGAATCACCGGTTCCAAGGCAAGGAAGATCACAAAAGACCTGGCAGAGGAGGCGGAGCAAGGAAGTTTCTGGCTCTGGCTCCGAAGAAAGGACAAATCGTGGGGAAAGGAAGGGTCCTAAGGCCGGCTGTGGGGAGCGGCAGGGAGACGTCCCTGTCGCTGCTCCACCACCCAGAGGTGTTCAGGGGTTAAAGGAGCGAAACACCTGTGAAGGGTGGCCCCCACCTGACGACCCCGCAGCCAACCCAACGGCACCGGCGGAGGTGCTTCAAGCAGAAATGCTCAGCAGATGACTGATCTGTGCTCTAAATATGCACATTAAATATTTACTACAAATACAATAATCAATAAATGTGATAATATCTTCTTATCATGATAACCAGTTAACTACAATGATATCTTATTTTATGCGTACTTCTGTGTTTTAACTAGATTTTCACTTACTCAGATAATGTTTCATATTTTGATATTATAGTGGATTTATACAACCTTTTAAATTGTAATGCTTTTGCCTGGGCTCAGACACCTCCTGTAGACTGTAGGGGAGCATATAGTCATGGGCTTTATACATTATGATAAGAGTATTAAGGTCGACAAGATCATGTAGTTTTAGAGCAGGGGTCTGTAACCCGTGGCTCCTGGGCCAAATGTGGCTCTTTAGCCTCCCTCTATGGCTCCGTTTGTCTAAAAACATAAGGAACATTTTGAAATGAACTGAATGAGCCATTACTTTTTAAAGGTGCGGGAGACTTTTGTGTCCAGTTTTTCATCAGATCTGTCAAACCTCAGTCATATCCTCAGTATCATGAATCTGTAAGTCTGTCTGTCATTACTCACCTGAATCTCTTGCATTACGGTGAAAAATTTCGAAGTGCTATCCACTACAAACAAACCATGTGTTTACAAACAGAGCCAGGAGGGAACTTGGGCATCTTCGGAATTTTGTCGCGACGTGCATTGTGGGAAACGGAGGTTTGCGCAGCGACAGTGACAGCAGCAGCGCAACCATATGATATTATATGGTTGAAACAAACACGCAAAAATGTCTGAAATGTGGAAACGGCTGGAGGAATATGCATACACTGTAAAAAATGACTGTAGAATTAACACCAAAAAGTTGTAAAATTTCAACTTAAAAAAACTGTAAGTGACAACACAACGCAAAGTTGTTTATTTAAAAAGATTTTTGTGTTAACGATTAAATCAAATATGTGCACGGTTAGTATGTGCGGGGTTAGCGTGTGCGGGGTTTGCATATGCGGGGTTTGCGTGTACGGGGTTAGCATGTGCAGCGTTAGCGTGTGCAGGGTTAGTTTGTATAGGGTTAGTGTGTGCAGGGTTAGTTTGTGTGGGGTTAGCGTGTGCAGGGTTAGCTTGAGCAGGGTTAGTTTGTGCAGGGTTAGTGTGTGCAGGGTTACCGCTTGCAAGGTTAGCGTGTGCAGGCTTAGCGTGTGCAGGGTTAACGTGTGCAGGGTTAGTTTGTGCGGGGTTAGCTTGTGCGGGATTAGCATGTGCGGGGTTAGTTTGTGCGGGGTTAGCATGTGCAGGGTTAGCGTGTGCAGGGTTAGTTTGTGTGGGGTTAGCGTGTGCAGGGTTAGCATGTGTGGGGTTAGGTTGTGTAGGGTTAGCATGTGCAGGGTTAGCGTGTGCGGGGTTAGCATGTGCGGGGTTAGCTTGTGCGGGGTTAGCATGTGCAGGGTTAGCGTGTGCGGGGTTAGCGTGTGCAGGGTTAGCGTGTGCGGGGTTAGCGTGTGCGGGGTTAGCGTGTGCAGGGTTAGCGTGTGTGGGGTTAGCGTGTGCGGGGTTAGCGTGTGCAGGGTTAGCATGTGCAGGGTTAGTTTGTGTTCTCCAACAGCCCTCCCTGTGAGTTCACAGCTCCACTGCTGCAGCTAATGAGTGCATCTGATGTTTTGGATGCTGCAGGAATGAAGCCTCTTAATGCCACGTCCACAGACCCTGTGACAGACTGACACAGTGTTTACAGTCACACACATTTAGTGCTCTGCATGTTTTGACCAAAGTAAACACTGCGGAGTTCACAGCATTCCTTCGGGTGGTGAGCGTTCATTCTGTGATATGAGATGTGACATCAGGAAATGTTTGCCTGCAGAATCCTTCAGATTTCCCCCTCTGTCTGCTGCTGTCTGTTCCCTCATGCTCTAACAGCTGAGTACACATAAGGTCAGACGTCGATTGCAGCGTTAATGAGGGAATGTGAGGTCACACTTTACTTTATGGTTTTGGATACTCTTACTTGATTTTATGTGTCAACTGCGTACATGAGGGTTTTTCTCCTGAAAATCCAGTGTTATTTAGAAAACTCAGACTCAGAGTGAATACAGGTGAGAATGCTTCATGGAGCTTATGGTGGTTCCTCCAAACCCAAGAAATTGGACCAATGTTCCTGTACCTCACCTGCATGTTCTAGGTCACAGGTGTCAAACATGCGGCCCGGGGGCCAAATCCGGCCCGCCAAAGGGTCCAATCCGGCCTGCGGGATGAATTTGTGAAATGCAAAAATTACACTGAAGATATTAACAATCAATGGCGTCAAAATCATTTTAATTCAGGTTCCACATACAGACACATACAGTCCAATTAGATTTCAACTGGACCAGAACCAGTAAAATATTATCATAATAATTTATAAATAATGACAACCCCAAATTCTCTCTTTGTGTTTTTTGGTGTAAAAAAGTAAACTTACATGAAAATGTTTACATTACCAAACTATACTTTTACAAAAAACATGAATAACCTGAACAAATATGACCAAACGGAAATGTCTTAAGAAAAGTAAATGCAATTTGACCAATATTCTGCCTGTTACTAAATGTTCTGTGTGATTGTAATGCACATGTGTAAATGATAAACTGAAAAACTGAGGCATAATATTGTTAAAATTGCACTTGTTTTTCTTAAGACAATTCAAGTTGTTCATGTTATTCAGATTTTTTAAGGAAGCTTTGTAGATGTAAACCTGATCGCTAAGTGGGGCTTGGAGGTCTGAGCACGGCTTGGTTGTGAGTTCTGTAAATGACACTAGTTCCACAATCCTTAAACGGAACCGGTTCCGAGAACGGAACTGGAACGCGACTGGATCCGGTGCAGTGTCACAGCAGTGTTCATTGGAACCACCCACTGTTCTCTTTAAAGTATCCCTCATATTAGATTGACTCCTTTTTCTGACAGTCGAAGCTCTGAGTTTTACTATCTGTTCATTTCCTGCTGTTGTGACTGGAGCAGGATGTTAGCCACGCACTGAGTTGCCTTCACTGTGCTATGTGGAAATCGGAAATATCATGTATTTAATGTGTGGCTGTTTATCTGCAGAATCTGGCATAATTTATTACTCTTATACCACAAATGGTGCTCAGCTCTGTCTGAAACAGCTTTTTAAATGTAGATTTGTCACTGGCATGAGTTTTTTCACAACCAGTGACGTGAAAATAGTGTATATAAAGTGTTGTCTGAATTGTTTACGTTCCTACGGTCCCTGAAGGCAACGTGAGCGGGGACGGTCCCTAAGATTTTTGTCATGCTGTCATTCATGAATCCACGCCCCTCTCAGTTGAGGCCACGCCCTCCACGCCACATCAGGGCCAAAAGTCAAATGAGCCAAAAAAAAGTGATCTGAAACTGAAAAAAAGATTTGAGAGTGAAAAAAAGATCTGAAAGCGAAAAAATAAGATTTGAAACCATAAAAAATAAGATGTGAATCTATAAAGGTAAAACATGCAACTAAAAAAAATAAAACCTCAAATATTAAAATATGTATGAAAATGAAAAATGAAAATAAATAATTTATTCAAAAGAATTAGTGAAGTTAATCAAAATTATATTTAACCTGAAAAAAAACTTTTCATATACTTATTTTTAATTGGAATACATTGTTGTATTTTTCAAAATTCAAGGTCAAAACTTTAATTTTCAATTTAAAATTTTATATCTTCATATACAAAACTTATGGCCCTAAATCGGCTCCATACCAGGCCACATGTTTGACACCTGTATTCTAAACCATCAACAGATGGACCAGTAGAAGGAAAAGGAACATGTTTAATATTTCAAAAATTTCTCAAAAATTCAAAAATCTAAATTTCTCAAAACTGTAAGTAGAATTTGAATACATTTTCCCAAGGAAGATGTATAAAAAAATTAAATGAATTGGACCAGTAGTTTCATCAGAGAAGATGTTTTAAAGAAATTGCTAACGAAGATGACGACGAAGACGAGGACGGACACAGCGTCTTTACAACAGGACTGTGGTACTGTCCTACAATTACAGGAATAATAAATAAAAGAAGAAATGAATAAATGAATGTCCAGGTTTGACAAAAAGTGTTTGTTCATTTGTTTGAGTTTAAAGAGCTGAAGTCCCACCCCCCATGTGACTTGTATTTGTATTTATTTATTTATTTATTTAGTTACAGGACGGTGTATATTGGCATGAGTTACAAAGAACAAGATGCATGCACCAGATTTAGCAGAGAAGCTAATTTCCATCTGTTGTCATGGACAACCAACTAACATAACAAACATCACTTAGATTACAATGTCCTAATATACTGGAAGAAAACCGTTAAAAACGTGGAAAAACTAGCAAAGGTGGTCAATGGTGAGAGTCCAATATTTGTTGACGTTATTACCTCCGCCAAGGAGCTTTTGTTTTTGCCGGTGTTTGTTTGTTTGTTTGTTTGTTTGTTTGTCTGTGTGCAAGATAACTCAAAAAGTTATGGACGGATTTGGATGAAAATTTCAGGAAATGTTGTCTGGTGTCCTTGGGTGTTTTGAAAGGCGCTAATAAATAAAATGTATTATTTCAGTTAATGAAAATGTTTTTTCAATTCTAGTTTTCGTCATTTTGTTAGGTTTCGTTAACGATAATAACCTTGGTACTTTGCTGCTATAAACCTGGAATTTCTGCTTGTGGGACTTATAAAATCTTATCTTATCTCACTTTTTGGATGTTTAGCTGAAATTGTTTGTTTTAAAGCTGCCATTGGAAAAGGGATAACAAACAGCTAAAACAGCTAAAACCGTAACTTTTTGGTGTTGGAGCCACAGTAGTATTCTCATGTGACTGAACAATCCAAGAGTGACACACATCATCATATATACAGTATATTTGTGTCCCATTCCCATCAGACTGTCCTGTAAGTTTGGGGCTGTTCCGTATTGATCAGTGAACGGCTGTCACTTAACCATGGGACCATCTGTGCGTTACCACGGAGCACAACGGCTGCACGCGATCAATAAAACAACTGTGACATGGATTGTTTTATTTGAGTGCATTTATAGCGACACTGAAATAAAGTTTGCTGCATATAAACTGTATTTGGAGCGGCTGAGATGAGTTAAAAAAAAAAAAAAAACTGAAAAATGTTGCTTTCATGATACAGCTGAAGCTAGCTATTGTTTTTGTAATTGATTAATCAATCAATTTGTATCTGTGATTCAATTTGATTAAATGACTATTTCAATAAGCGAAAAAAAAAGTAAAAAATATGAAAAAGCCATGTCTGAAACTGACAAATAACTTGTCCTTAATTCCAGAACCAGCTGACACAACCATAAAAACTATAAAAATAAAAGGATATATGAAAAAAAAAAAAAAAGTATATCTATATAGAAATTAAAAACAACAACAAAAACAGTCCTGCTTTGGCTTCCTGGCGTCTGATGTTTGAGATAAGCATCTTACATCATTTCCTGTTGTGTGTTTGTTGTATCACTGAATGGTTTCCCTCTGCTAACAGCGCTCTCTCAGTTCTAGTGTCTAAACAGTCACTGGAACTCAGTAGTGATGAGTATCATTCTAACAGTAACTGCTTAGTAACCACTAGGAACCTGAGGCTTTCATTTGTCTGTTTTTCAGTAGCGTCATCTGTGTTACCTTAGTTCACTGGTTCACAGTGTTTTTCTGTGCCCCCCCTCCCTCTCCCCTCCCCTCGGAGGACCATAAACCTTCAGTGCCCCCTCAACCCCAACAATATTGTAACAGTGGTTCAATTATAACTATTATTGAAAGAAACATCAATTTTGTAACAATACTTTTTGTTTTAAAGTCGATTCTCTGAGCCACAGGAGGCCAGAGCACAGATCTGGACCAGAACTAATATGGTGGTCCTTCCTGGTTCTAGTCTGGACCCCAGCAGCAGCATTCTGGATGTTCTGCAGCTGTCTACAGCTGGTTTAGAGTCCAGTCAGAAGACCGGTACAGTAGTCTACCCTGCTCCAGATAAATGCATGGATATGTCTGTCTAAGTCTGGTTTAGAACGGTTTAAACCTTTGATTCTACCAGTGTTTTTGAGATGGTCAAAGGCTGATGATGGAACTGATTTAATGTGGCTGTTACAGTTTAGGTCTGAGTCCATTTTTACCCCTAGATTTCTAACCTGATTTTTAGCTTTTAGAATAAGAGATTCCAGATGACTGATGACACTTTCTAGGTTTTAAATTGGACCGGAGCTCAGCTCCGCCTCCTTAGGTCCATGACAAACCCCACACGGCTCAGCTCCGCCTCCTTAGGTCCACCACAAACCCCACACGGCTCAGCTCTGCCTCCTTAGGTCCACCACAAACCCCACAGGGCTCAGCTCTGCCTCCTTAGGTCCACCACAAACCCCACACGGCTCAGCTCCGCCTCCTTAGGTCCACCACAAACCCCACAGGGCTCAGCTCCGCCTCCTTAGGTCCACCACAAACCCCACAGGGCTCAGCTCCGCCTCCTTAGGTCCACCACAAACCCCACACGGCTCAGCTCTGCCTCCCTCAATGTAAAACAACCCTCTACTGTTTCTGATTTTCAGTTTCATCTCCCTATGAAGTCGAATTAGTCCAAGATGACCCAAAGACACACCCAGGTGTCCTCCATAGGACAGTCAGACATCACATCATAACACATTCTATGGTTCTGGTGCACATGCGTACAACTTCCTCTTAGAGAGGATCAATAGATCAGACACGAAACATCGAACAAAACTGTGTATCACTTGTTTTAAATAAAACATTTCTAAATGCATTAGGTTTTTAAACAAAATATGTAATGAAATTAATAACAACCATTTTAAATGTAATACTAAATTTATATAAACTTGTATTTTCCCTCATTTATTAGATATAAATGTAATTATACTGAACCTGTATACTTCAGTACCAGTTTATATAAAGCTATAATAATACCTGAGAACAAATAGACTAATTAATGACCCATGAAGAACATTTCAAAGAAATAATGCGCTTTTTGAGTTACAAAAAAAAATAAGGCATTTTAAACGTGTCACAAAACCACTGGTGCACATTCCAAGAGACAACGCTAAAAAATACATACAGTAACTAATGCTCTGGGTCTGACACTGAGGTAACACTCTGTACAATTTTTAATTAATGTATTGATCATGTCAGGCAAGGGTGTCAAACTCATTTTCTTCCAGGGGGCCACATTCAGCCCAATTTAATCTGCAGTGGGCCGGACCAGTAAAATAATAACATGATAGCCAATAAATAATGACAACTCCAAATGGTCTTAGTGCATAAAATGAAATGAAATTATGCCAATATTTAAACTATCCAAACAAAAAGGATGTGAATAACCTGAAAAAAATGAATTTTTTAAAGAAATATAAGAACAATTTTATCAATATTCTGCCTCAACTTATCATTTCTACATCTGCGATACAGATCAGATCTACAAAGGCACAAAACATTTAGTAACAGGCAGAAAATTGTTAAAATTGCACTTAGTTTTCTTTAGACATTTCAGGTTGTTCATATTTGTTCAGGTTATTCACATGCTATTGTTAAAGGATAGTTTGTTAATGTAAACATTTTCATAATTTAAAGTTTTTTGCACTAAATCAAAGAGAAAAAAATGGTGCTGTCATTATTTATAGGTTATTATATTATTTTTGAGTTTGATGCCCTAACTTGTACTTTGCAAATTCATCCCAGGGGCCGGGGTGGAACCTTTGGCGGGCTGGTTTTGGCCCCCGGGCCGCATGTTTGACACCTGTGCTGTAAGGTTTCCAGTGAGTTAGAAACAAAGCGAGGTTTATTTCCTTTATGTGTAGCCTTTAACCGTGTTACCAGTAGCTGCATATATCTACTGTGGACTCGGACTAGTGTAATAATGTAGGATAGAACTTTGATAGAAATCTGCATCCAACAGTTGATGTGGAAGAAAGTATAACAAACATCAAGGCTCATGTGATTAGATGTTTTGTGTGGTGTACTAAACTCAGGCTGCCTATGTACAGCATACATGTCAGTAAACCTCCATGCTGCTTTTGTCAGTGTCCATGGATCACTGTTGAATCCAACCACATTTAACTGAAGCAGATAATCATTTGTTGTAGTTTCCCTTTATTAAATACAGTTTGGTCAAGTCCAGACTGAGGGGGTGTGTTCCAGTGGGAATGTGACGTCAATGCATACCCTCTATAGGGAACAGGATCAGATTTAAATAGTGGGAGAAAAGTTTGGGAAACACTGCTGTGAGCTGATTACTGACAAATATTCATCAGGTTCTTCAATTTAAATGGAATTAAGATTTTCAGTGTTTTATTTTAAACCACAACTACACAAACTAAGTATGACTATGACAACCTAGTACTGATTATTAACATGTTTTTAACTTTATAACAATTAGATTTGTTGTGCAATTTAATCCCAACCTTTAATTGCCAGCAGGTACTCCCCGTGTCTGCATCTAAAACAGGACAGGAAACGAGGAGGGAGGAGGGAGGGGCGGGCAGGGGACACGGGCATTCTGTGGGGAAATGAGATTCATTACAGTCCTCCACAAAAATGATGCTGTTGATGGACGAGGTGGCGTCAGGGCTGATTTGGATCTGTTGAGCGGGTTCGGTACCCGGGGCACAGGGTCCTTCAAACTGCTCATCAAAGCTGGTCCAATGAGTGACAGCTATTCTCAGCGGGCGTTGGAACAGAGCTCCGCCACTTCTGTAAGTCACTGAGTGTGGAGTTGTAATGGACCCAAATGAAGCTGCATATTTGCATCTCCTTTGATTTGGTAAAGGTCAGTGCTGACAGGGAGGTCCGGGGGAGGGGGGAGCGGGGGGGGGGGGCGGGGGCAGAAGGATGCACACATGCACACATGACCCCGACCAAAGACAATAGCACCAGTCCCTTTGCTTTCCTTGGGTGTGGACTTCATTTCCTTTCCCCTCTTCATTGCCTTTCACTCCTCTTTTGTCATAGAGTCTTTTCAGTGAGGATGTGTGTTTATCTATTATTCTTTGTTGAGTTTTCTTTTACCCCTGTGTGTTCTTTCAGGCATCAGGAGACTTTTTGGCTCCATTGTTTGGACATCACTCATGACAACCATTCATCCACTAAGTGTCCAAATATTCTACAGCACAAATATTTATATTAAAGGGCTGATATGTAGTATTTCTACTTTCAAGTATTTAAAAAAAAAATCACCTAAACTTATCACTACCTGGGTTTAATGACAGTTTTACCCAAATAAAAGCCATATTTGTTCAGTTTGGACCCAGTCCAGTTGGTCCAGTTTGGACCCAGTCCAGTTTCTCCTTGTAGGTGTTTCCATTGAACAGTGTTTTGTTCTGCTGTGTGGTTCTAGTCCAGTCCACATGTGTTCATTGGGGTCCAGTCCTGTCTAGTTGTGTTCTGGTTCTGGTTGAAGGCAGATGTTTACCTCAGTTGGGTCAGAACCTCCTGGGTGTTTCCACTGTAGTGTGGGTTCATCTCCTGCTGTTGCACTGACTGTCTTCAACTACAGAAGAAGGGAACACAGAACCGGACCAAGGAAAAGTCCACATTTATGGACATGCACCATGGATTTATGGGAATTTCCCAGTGACCCGGGTACCGTTTACTGAACTGTGTGATGTTCTGGACCCTCTGGTGTCCCCAGACTTGTCCTGCCCTGGGGAAGCAGTTCCTCCACTAAAGCCAGTGTCTATTGGACAGAACCAACTAGAACCACCTGTTCTGAGTACAGGGTCATAGGGGAGACCATTGGACTGAGCAAAACCACTGGGACCACAAGAATGGGACAAAACCACCAGGACCACATGAACAGGGACAAAACCACCGGGACCACATGAACAGGACAAAACCACCAGGACCACATGAACAGGGACAAAACCACCGGGACCACATGAACAGGACAAAACCACCAGGACCACATGAACAGGGACAAAACCACCGGGACCACATGAACAGGACAAAACCACTGGGACCACATGAACAGGGACAAAACCACCAGGACCACATGAACAGGGACAAAACCACCGGGACCACGTGAACAGGACAAAACCACCGGGACCACATGAACAGGGACTAAACCACCGGGACCACGTGAAAAGGACCAAACCACCGGGACCACATGAACAGGACAAAACCACCGGGACCACATGAACAGGGACAAAACCACCGGGACCACATGAACAGGGACAAAACCACTGGGACCACATGAACAGGACAAAACCACCGGGACCACATGAACAAAACAAGTCAACTCCATGGGTTTACAGTACACTTCTATACTTCTAGATCCAAACGTCCAAAAACCACCTCAGGAGAGCAGAAACACTTCTTTGCACTCTGTACATATTACATTACAAATCCACTGTAAATCTCAACCTGTTGTTGTCCTCGTCTCTAGTCGAATGTTTGTCTATTTTATGTCTAGGTCCACATGGGACTGGGTTCATCTTCTCTGGGTTCATGTCGGAACTGTATGTTGTGAGCAATGTAAAACCTGAAGCCAAATTCCTTGTATGTGTTCACATACTAGGGTCAATAAAGCTGATTCGGATTCGGATTCTGATTCGGAAAAAGCTTTTTGCGATCTTTGACAGGTTTCTGAGTGTTTACAGTTAAAAAATCTCAGGTTAGGCAAAAGTGCAAAAGAGGTATGAACTAAACATATTCACACTAACAATCTGGGGGCTTTATTTGACCACTAGAGGGAGTAGTGAGTCACTCTGCTGGTCTCCCATGGTGAGGAAAACTAACACCATGTGACCGTCCACCAAACCATCAGTAAATGATCCCATGGAATGAGAACCACGAAGAAACAACTTTTAGAGTCAAAAAGTGAAAAAGTGATAAAAGATAGAATCATTGTTGTTTTCACCACTGAAAATGATAACATTTCTTCAACACGGGTGACTTTAATTATGAGGTTTCCAAAGCTTTAAAGTTATTATGTGATTTATTATCGTTGCTAAGTTTGCCATTTGTTGATCCACGGTTCAACCTAAACTGTGACAGTTCTGACCTCTGACCTCTAGCTAGCAGCTAATGACAACACAAAAACAGAAAACAGGTGATTTGTGGCTTTACTGTGGTTGTTTTTAGGGGTGTTAGAAAATATCAGTTCTGCAATATATCACGATATTTCATTTCACAATACTGTATCGATATTAAAAAGTACTGTATTGATATTTTTAGGTATTTATTCAAATGTAGATATGGTGGAGGTTCATTTTTGTTTGTTTTTCATTTTCTTTTTTAATTATTATTATTTAACACTCTTTTATTAAATAATGTTCATTCCTTTGTTGGGATTGAACTAAAATACTGTTCTGATGTTAGTTGTGAACTAATAGAATAGGAACATTTGAACAGGATCTTAAACTGTAATGTCTGTAAAACAGAATTTCAGTTTGAACACAGGAACATTTTGTGATATAGTATTAGATCCTGTTGGGATCAAATAAAAATGTGTTTAGTATTTGTGCAGATTTCTGCTGTAATTCAATTCTTCAAGGAAATTATCATGTAAAAAAAAAAAGAAACAAACAAAAAATTGCCTTTTTAACAGTATCATGATATATCATGATATATCGTATTGTGGTCCTGCTATTGGGATTTGTATCGTATTGCCAGATTCTTGCCAAACCACAGCCCTAGTTGTTTTGTGTGTAAAAACAAGGCTAAGCTAACAGGACAACAATGTAAACTATCAGCTGATGCAGTACGTGAAGACTATACCACACAATGTTATTTTAATCATCTGTTAAAAATAAGAAAATAAATGGCAGAAAATGTGATGATACCATAATACAGATGTGAGTAAACAATGAGCTTTATACTTTCTTCAGTCAGTCATACAGTCTGTGGATACATAGGGTTGATTTGTCAGTGGTTTTAGTCCTAAGTGTGTTCTGGAGTGTCTTTAATATGAATGTCACATATTGATCTTTGAAAGCTTTAGTGTGTGATAAATATCTACAGTGACATCCAGTGGTGAAGTTTCAGATGTTATCAAACTGAATATCCAATCCACTCACTGTCCCCTATGGAGGCCCCAAGAAAGTCACTCATTAGAGTCAGAGTCTTTAACCCTCTGGTTCCAACCTTTTTTTTTTTTTTTTTTTTTTTTTTCATCTCCTGACCCCATTTTAACATCACAAATTTCTGGCAAATTCAAAACCTTTTTTTTTTTTTTTTTTTTTTGCTACAATTAATTTGTTTTTGATCATGTAATACAGGGTTGTCAAACTCATTTTAGTTCAGTTCCACATTCAGCCCAATTTGATCTCCAGTGGGCCGAACCAGTAAAATAATAACAGTGAAAGAAGTAAAATTATATTATGATCAGGTTTACATCTACAAAGTTTCCTTACAAATCTGAATAACATGAACAATTTGAATAGTCTTAAGAAAAACAAGTGCAATTTTAACATTTTAACAATATTCTGCCTCGTTTTTATCAGTTTATCATTTACACATGTGCGTTACAATCTCACAAAACATTTAGTACCAAGCAGAATGTTTGTAAAATTGCATTTACTTTTCTTAAGACATTTCCGTTTGTTCATATTTTGTTCAGGTTATTCACATTTTTGTAAAGGTATAGTTTGGTAATGTAAACATTTTCATGTAATTTTCCTTTTTTACACCAAAAAAACAAAGAAAAAAATTGGGGTTGTCATTATTTATAGGTTATTATAATAATATTTTACTGGTTCTGACCCACTTGAAATCTAACTGGTCTGAGAATTGGATTTTCCTTGGTCAGGATATGTACAGTCAGTCGAGCTTGGATTTACAAGGCTGACAATTAATACTAAACAAACAAGAACTCAAACTGTGAATTATGAAAGAGCTGCAGCATCTGAAACTGACCACAATGAACATTTGACACATAAACAGAACCACAGTGCTGCAGTTTCACAACCACAGTTTGTCTGCTATGGATTAGGACTGGCTCTGTCAACTCAACACAGATTTATATTAGGAAGTTTTTGTTTTTTTTATCAATTACTAGCAATTTCAGGCGACCCCATTTTAATTCAAGGTACCCCCACATGGGGTTTGCAAGCTGCAACTGCTATCAGTTTTATTGGTTTATAGGATAGTTTCGGATTTTCATGACAGTTTAGTTTTATTTAGTTTTGACTTTTTTTCTCTAATTCAGTTCATTTTAATTAGTTTTTAGAGCAGGTTTGCTAGTTTTTATTAGTTTTCATTTTTTTTTCTAAATGCTTAGTTTTAGTCTTAGTATTAATTTTAGTTGTGTCGTATCTTTTCTTTTCTTCTGTCGTCATATTCAAATAAATCCCAGACAGGACTCTGTTGCTTTCACCCAACTTTAGTCTCCATGTTTCCAGGTAGAGTGGGGACCAGAAGACGACTGGAAACCACAAGTGACCGCAAGTGACGGACCGTTAAATATCATACGGTGCCACTAGCTAAAATTGCTTGAGGGAAATAAATCGCTTTTGTATCAATCCGACACTGACAAAGACGAAAACGAAGGGAATTTTATCCATAATTTTTATCAGTTTTAGTTAGTTTTGCAAACACACAATACAGTTTCAGTTAGTTATCGCTTTTTTCTTTCAATTATAGTTTTTATTTATTTCAGTTAACGAAAATGTTTTTTCAGTTCTAGTTTTCATTATTTCATTAGTTTTCGTTAACGATAATGACCTTGGCTGCCATACAGATGAATGGTGGAACACTGAACACTTTTTGTCTGGACGCTCGATTAAGTACCTGCTGAACAGGTTCAGTGTATGTTTTGTTTTAATGCTAAAAGCAATCACTGTGTCTGCAAAACAAATTTACCCATGGGTAGAAATAAAGTAACCTTGAACCTTGAAGTAGGTTTACTGTTTTTTGAGTGAATTAAAACATGTCTGTGTGTGTGTGTGTGTGTGTGTGTGTGTGTGTGTATGTGTGTGTGTGTGTGTGTGTGTGTGTGTTAGTCCTGTGCACTGGTTCAGGCCCTCTGGGCTCTGCTGCCCTCTTTGTCTTTGCTTTTCTAATTGGCCGACTGAGTCCATCCAAACAGTCACAGGGCCATCACTAATCATTCACCTAACCCTCTCTAATAATGCTGCTGTCCCTCTGAGCCGCTGGACACTATTCAGCACCTTCGTCTGTCGTTCATGTCTCTCAGCTATAGAAGCCAGTGACACTGGGTGACGTAATCCCACAGAAGCAGGATTCCACTGCATCCTGCTCTACTTCTGCAGACAGCCAAATGGAAATTCACGCCTCTCACCCCTGGTTGCTCTATATATCATGTCTATGACTAGGGCTGTGTATTGGCAAGAATCTAGCAATACAATACAAATCACAATACTAGGATCACAATACGATATATCGCGATATATCACAATACTGTTAACAGGGCAATATTTTTTGATCAGTTGCTTTTTTAAAAGTTATTTCTTGGAAAAACTTATAGTACAGTATTTGGATGAATACATTTTTAACATGCAAAAAACCCCACAAATAAATAAATGAATCAATAATGTTTTACAGACGTTACAGTTTCAGATCCTGCTTAAATGTTCAGACTGTATTGTGAAAAGAATACTTAGTGTTCAGTCCATGAATCATCCAACATCACAACATTATTTTTGTGGAATTCACAATAAAAAAACCAAACGTTTGCCTCTTTCAGACAGTAAAAAGTGCTTTTAGGATGAATTAAATTATCCATTATTTAACAAAATAGTGTTATCAATTTTTAAAAAACTACATTTATGACCTGCAGTATCACAATAGTACTTTTGTAGTAAACAAACAACAGAACTAAATACCCATGTGAGTATTGAAATAAAAGAGTAAAATACCCGTGTGATTATAGAAATAAAAGTAAAATACTCATGTGAATATAGAAATAAAAGAGTAAAACACCCATGTGAGTATAGGAATAAAAGAGTAAAATACCCATGTGAATATAGAAATAAAAGAGTAAAATACCCATGTGAATATAGAAATAAAAGAGTAAAATACCATATATCAAGGTTATTATCGTTAACAAAAACTAACGAAATGACGAGAACTAGAACTGAAAAAACATTTTTGTTAACTGAAATAAATAAAACTATAATTAAAAGAAAAAAACGATAACTAACTGAAACTGTATTGTGTGTTTACAAAAAAGAAGAGAAAAGATGTGACAAAACTAAAACTAATACTAAAAATAAGCATTTAGAAAAAAACGAAAACTAATAAAAACTAGCAAACCTGCTCTAAAAACGAATTAAAAGTAACTAAATTAGAGAAAAAAAAGGTCAAAACTAAATAAAACTAAACTACAGTGAAAAATCCCAAACTATTTTAACCTTGATGTGCACACTTGTATAGATCATCTATTTTTTTCATTGAACAAACACTAACTGGAATAAATAGCATGCAGTCAGGTCTATTGATGCCGTTGTCCTGGTGGTTCCCTTTTATCGTGTCATGTAACAGCTGTTAAATAAATGTCTGTGTGGGTGTCATTAGGATGGAACAGACGGACAGATGGATGACCAGAACAACAACTGGACAAATAAATGGGTGGGTGGACAACACAGATACAGGAAACAGACACAGGACCAGCTGGTCCCACAATATGAGGTCAGTGAATGCATCGTTCACCACAGAAGAATGAACATAACATCAGAAAAAATAGGACCAGTGTCCCTGTATCTGACCGGCATGTTCTGTTAGGAATCAATACCAAGTTGAACTTTGGGAGGTTGTCAGGTTCTGCCGCTGTGTTCGAGTCCCGTGGTCTGGATGCAATAGAAGTGGGCGGAGCTTTCACTGGAGGAGAATTCAGCAAGTTCAGTGAAAGTCCATATTTGACTTCTATCAGTGCTCAATAGTAACTATACTGATATCTGTAACCATCACCGTATTATAAGGAAAAGGGAAATGTTCAATATTTCAAAAAATGTGTCAAAAATGCAAAAATCTAAATTTTCTCAAAACTACTACGTAGACATTGGCCCAAGGAAGTTACATTTAATTTTTTTTTTCTTTTTTAATGAATCCGTACAGTAGTTTAATCAGAGATGGTGCTTGCAGAAATTGCTAACAAAGACGACAACAAAGACGACGCTGGACGAAACATCTTCACAATAGCTCATGGCCTATCATCTGATGAGCTACAAAACTAAGAATTTTATTGGAAGAACAATGTTTTCTTCAATCTGACCAAAAGGACCTACTTTTTCTTATTTCACATTTTATTGTATATTTCTCTAACTTTCAAGTTGATAAACCAATATTTAACTTCAACGTCAAGAAGAGAAAAACAACTCTCTCAACTTCAGACATAAAATCCATTGATGAGGTGAAGTCATTGATTTCTTCTCAGCCTCAGACTTTTCTAACCTGTAGCTGCAAAAGGTCAAGACGTCCGTGTTTTTCCTATTAGCTCGACCAATCACTGAGCTTCTTTCACCACAGCACTGGACATGCATGGTTTGGACCCAGACAGTAAAGACGCATGAGTTAGGGACCGGACAGCAATTCATAATTTATAATACTGATACTTATTTTACGGTCTCAAAAAACTGTACACAATATCGGACAAAAATGATTTCAAACCTTAGGGTTGATGCTAGAACAGTGTCTGTGGTGGACGCCATACACTGCTGTGATTGCTTCATTATATACTACTACAATGAAATATGTGTGTATGATATACTGCTAACAGAGTAGATCAGGGGTCTCAAACATGCGGCCTGGCCCACCAGAGGTTCCAATCCGGCCACTGGGATGAATTTACAAAGTGTAAAAATTCCACAGTCAAGGCTGTGGAGCTCATTTTAGTTCAGGTTCCACATACAGACCAATATGATCTACAGTCAAATAATAACAGCAGAATAACCGACAAAAAAGAATGACTCCAGATTTTCTTCTCGCTTTGATGTGAAAAAAATTATATTCCATTATGCCTATAAATAATAAGAACTTCAATTTTTTTGTCTTTGTTTTAGTGCAAAAAATATTAAATTATGAAAATATTTACATTTACAAACTATCCTGTAACAATAAAATGTGAATAACCTGAACAAATATGAACAACCTGAAATGTCTGAAGTAAATTAAGTGCAATTTTAACAATATTCTGCCTGTTATTAAATGTTTTGTGCCTTTGTTGATCTGATCTGTAATGCACATGTGTAAATGATAAGTGGAGGCAGAATATTGATAAAATTTTAATTACATTTCTTAACAAATTTCATTTTTTTCCAGGTTATTCACATCCTTTTTGTTTGGATAGTTTGTAAATGTAAATATGGGCATAATTGAATGTTATTTTTTGTGCTAAAACAATTTGGAGTTGTCATTATTTATTGGCTGTCACTCTGTTATTTTACTGGTCCGACCCATGTCACATTAAATTGGGTTGAATGTGGGCCCCCCCGGAAGAAAATGAGTTTGACACCCCTGTTCTGTGTGAATCAGTCCTAGTTGAAGGTGTGAGGTTGTCAGGTTCTGTTCTGTGTTCCAGTCCTGTGGTCTGGATGCACATCTATGAACAACCTGAAATGTCTAAGAAAATTCAGCACAATTTGAACTATTTTCTTCCTGTTCCTCAGTGTTTAGTGTCTTTGTAGATCTGATCCATAATGCACATGTAGAAATGATAAGTTGAGGCAGAATATTGTTAAAACTGCACTGATTTTTCTTCAGAAATTTCATTTTTTTCAGGTTATTCACATGTTTTTTGTTTGGATAGTTTATAAAAGTAAGTATTTTCATAATTTAATGGGTTTGTCTTTTGCACTGAAACATAGACAAAAATTTGGAGTTGTCATTATTTATAGGTTATTCTGTTATTATTTTACTGGTCCGACCCACTGGAGATTAAATCAGGCTGAATGTGGAACCTGAAAGAACATGAGTTTGAAACCCCTGTAAACATAATTAATACCACTTTAACACAGTTCACGTTGATGAAGTTTTAACATCTTCAGGATGTAAAATGTCTGTTAGCTGACCCTTAAATATGTTGGATAGTTGGATAAATGTCCATATAGCTTTAATGCACATGTCAGTTGTTTCATTTTGTCCACTGTTTTGTTGCAGATACATAGCTTAAGTAAATTTCTATAAAATCTAAACTGTGATTTTACAGAGTTGACTGACTGTGGATTTTTCAAATAGAGAAACTAGTGTCAAAGTGGCACCATCACAACTCTACCTAAACATCAAATTTATCAAAGTAAACTGAACAGTAATATCAGACGTATTTAAAAAGCCACGACTTAAAGGAACACAATGGAAGTTTTGTTTGTGGGGTCCCTCAAAAGTCAAGAAACGGTATTATCTGCTACAACTGTCGTTAAATCTACGTCTGGGTAAAACTCACGCATTCAGATTCAGATTCAGATTCAGATTCAGATTCAGATTTATTTGTCATTTCAGCGTATAAAATACATGTTCGAAATAAAGATTTCAATTCAATCCAATTCAAAAATTCAAACACAAAGAAACAAAACACTGTACTCAGGTCCCGATTATCAGCAGGATTTAGTAAATACTATAAAATACTGATAAACATACTAAAATACTGATTTAAAAAAAAAAAAAAACTATAAAAAAAATACCAGCCCCCCCCTTAAAAAGTTACTCATATATAACTCAGGTTATTATTTTCTGAAGTGCGCAGCAGTAAAGTGCCAATTAAAAGTGCATTCCAGGGCTTCAAAGTTCAACCAGAGTTCATTTGCTGAACCGCCTCTGGATAAAATGTCTGGTGGTCCGTGCTGGAATGTGTTGACAAACCATTGATACCAGTAAACTTCAATTAATGTGTCTTCAACCATGTGTTCAGGCCAGGTACAACATTTATACAAACATTATTATTTCATTTTTTTGTAAATATCAGAAACCAAAAAAACAACAAATGAACAGATCTATATTACGACGGCATATTAGGGTCACAGAAGAAAAATAAAAACACTTGTCACTATGAGAAAAAAAATCCTATCTTGTGTCTCCAGTTCATCTCAGGGCTGAAACATAGAGATGAACAAACAACCACTGTCACATTCACACCTATGGGCAAAATTACATTAACCCATTAACCTATCAGTGCATGTGTTTGGATGGTGGGAGGAGCCAGACAACCCGGAGAGAACAAGTAAACTACACACAGAAAGCCCCCCCCCCCCCATGGACTGGTGTTGGAATGGAACCCAGGACCTTCTGTCTGTGAGGCAGTAGAGTAACCCACTTCACCACTCATGATATTCCATCCATTCTCTTCCGCTTATCCGGGGCCGGGTCGCGGGGGTAACAGTCTAAGCAGGGATGCCCAGACTTCCCTCTCCCCAGACACCTCCTCCAGCTCTTCCGGGGGGATCCCGAGGCGTTCCCAGGCCAGCCGAGAGACATAGTCTCTCCAACGTGTCCTGGGTCTTCCCCGAGGTCTCCCCCCGGTGGGACATGCCCGGAACACCTCCCCAGGGAGGCGTCCAGGAGGCATCCGAAACAGATGCCCGAGCCACCTCAGCTGGCCCCTCTCGACGCGGAGGAGCAGCGGCTCTACTCCGAGCTCCTCCCTGGTGACTGAGCTCCTCACCCTATCCCTAAGGGTGCGCCCAGCCACCCGACGGAGGAAACTCATTTCGATCGCTTGTATCCGGGATCTTGTCCTTTCGGTCATGACCCAAAGCTCATGACTCATGATATTATTTAAAAAAAAAACATCATAATAATTATATATATATATATATATATATATATATATATGTATATGTGTGTGTGTGTGTGTGTGTGTGTATATATATATGAGAGCATGATATATATATATATATATATATATATATATATATATATATATATATATATATATATATATATATATATGAGAGCATGATAACCAATAAATAATGACAACTCCAAATTGTTTTAGCACAAAAAATAACATTCAGTAATGCCAATACTTACATTTACAAACTATCCAAACAAAAAGGATGTGAAAAACCTGAAAAAAATGCAGTTTGTTAAGAAATGTAATTAAAAAATTCAGCAATAGTCTGCCTCAACTTATCATTTCTACATGTGCATTACAGATCAGATCTACAAAGACACTAAACACTTAGTAACAGGCAGAATATTGTTAATATTGCACTTAATTTTCTGTAGACATTTCAGGTTGTTCATATTTGTTCAGGTTATTCGTATTTTATTGTTAAAGAACACTTTGTTAATGTAAACATTTTCAATGTTTTTTACACTAAATCAAAGAGAAAATTTTGGTGTTGTCATTATTTATAGGTTATTATGATATTATTTTTGACTTTGATGCCCTAACTTGCACTTTGCAAATTCATCCCACGGGCCAGACTGGACCCTTTGGTGGGACGGTTTTGGCCCCTGGGTTGCATGTTTGACACCTGTGGTCTAAAACAATTACACCTTTTAAAAACATGTACAAATTAATTATTATTCAAGAATATAGAACTCAGGATTGACTCAAGAAAAATACATGTTTAAAAGACTAGGATCAATATAGGTAGTTGAAATAAGGACATGATTTACCTGAATTAAAATTAAATATGTATTCTCTTCTGTTGTATATTCAGCATCTATCTATTGTTTGTTTTCATGTGGAAACATTGTGTTAATTGTAAATAAGGTTCCACAAAATAAGTCTGTACTTCAGCCAAAACCAGTGGTTTCCAACCTTTTTTTTCTCCTGACCCCATTTGAACATCACAAATTTCTAGCGACCCCAGACATTCATTTTTTTTTTTTTTTTTTTTTTGCTAAAATTAATTCATTTTTGATCCTGTAATAGTTTTCTCTCCTCTGTTTCAAATCCGGGTTAATGTTAGAGGACATTTAGTCTGTATAATGTATATTATTGTGGACAGAGGCAGTAAATCCAGGTGTAGATTACTGCACAAAGGGAGAATTGGATTTTCCTTGGTCAGGATATGTACAGTCAGTCCAGCTTGGATTTACAAGGCTGACAATTAATACTGAACAAACAAGAACTCAAACTATGAATTATGAAAGAGCTGCAGCATCTGAAACTGACCACAATGAACATATGACAGATAAACAGAACCACAGTGCTGCAGTTTCACAACCACAGTTTGTCTGATATGGCTTGGGATTGGCTCTGTCAACTCAACACAGATTTACATTAGGACTGTTTTTTTTTTTTTTTAATCAATTACTAGAAATTTCAGGTGACCCCGTTTTAATTCCAGGCGTCCACACATGGGGTCTCGACCCCAAGGCTGAAAAACACTGGCCTAAACCCTTTCAGTCACATTAGATATGGAACAATGGATATGATGGTTTGGTTTGTTGTTTGAAGTAATTGACGACCGAATAAACTACTACTACTACTACTACTACTACTACTACTACTACTACTACTACTGCTGCTACTACTACTACTACTACTACTACTACTACTAACTACTACTAGTACTACTACTACTACTACTGCTGACTACTACTACTACTACCACTAACTACTGCTACTACTACTACTACTACTACTACTACTACTACTACGACTACTACTACTACTACTATCTACTACTACTACTACTAACTACTACTACTACTAGTACTACTTCCTTCCTCATATTGGCCCTCTCTCCTCTTTTTCTTTATGTCCTGTCTCTTATACTCAGTGAACTACTTTACATCTATTACCACGTGGTCTCTGATAGTGAAACATCAAATTCTGCACAAAGTTTAAACTGAAATAATTGGACTCATTCATCCCTGCTGAAAAATGACTTACATAAGTGTCCTTTTGTATGTGACCTGTACTTATTCACATGTATGACTGACCTTGTTTCATATGTCGTTATATATCTAAACTAATTCCACTGCTCTACAGTTTTTAATAAATGATCTGCCTCACAGATTAAAAGTGTTACATGTTACATATTTTAATCAGATTAATTGTTAAACTAATGACCAAAGTGTTGGTTTGCTGCTGTTTTCCAGGTGTATGATGGTGTGTTCAAACACATATATGTTGGTTTGTGTCCATTTATCCAACAGATGTATAAATGTTCCACTGGTAGAACCTGTCCAGTCCCTGTATTGTCGTGTGCAGACAGTGTTTGCAGTAGATCTGGTCGATCTGACACTAATATTCCTTTGGACTTAAACCCATTCTATCATTAATTCATGGGGGTCCGTGTGTTAAAGCGCAGCTCAGGCCACATATTTGTTTATTTGTCTGTCTGAACCTGAACCTGAACTGTGTCTGACACAGTTGCGTCCAAACCCAGTCCAACCCATCAGGTCCCATCTGGCTTCGGGTTGCAGTACTCTACCATGCGGACCCAGACCAGGAGCAGGTCTTTATGGACCTCGGACGTTTGGAACATGAGACGGAGGGAGGACCATCCAGACTCCAGGTGTAAACCAGAGGAGGAGAACCGTCTGGTAACCTGTGGACCCACCAGTTTCAGACACACTTGCAGTAATTAATGCAAATAAAGATCATAACGATGATTAGTCTGGTCTCGTTAATGAAAATGAAGAGATATTTTATCACAGTTTTTGTTTCGTAAACTACATTAAGTCTGATTTTTATAAGTCAACAATACTGCATTACACATTTAATTAGAATTATCATCACATGACCACCATTTTCGTTACGTCTCATCTCGTTTTAGTCAATAGAGCAGTGGTTCCCAACCTTTTTTTGGCTTGTGACCCTATTTTAAGATCCTAAATTTCTAGCGACCCCAGACATTCAAAACACAGACATCTTTCTCTTTGAGAGGTCTAAGCGGGGCCGGGCAGGCGAAGAAATCTTTCCATTGTCTGTTCGATCTGATTTTCTGACTGTGACTGTGTCCGGGCAGGTTGAAGTGTAGTAATGCATGCAGTCACATGATCAGGTAAAAATCAAGATATGTCCTCTCAGATATGATAGCCTGCATTTTATTTGAACTGGATTTTTATTAGGAAAAATTAGTGGTGTTTTCATTATAATGAAATATATACTGAATCATTAAAAAATATTTTTATTAGTAATTTTTTATTTTTTTTATCAATTACTAGAAATTTCAGGCAACCCCATTTGAATTCCAGGTGACCCCACGTGAGGTCCCGACCCAAAGGTTGAAAAACACTGCAATAGAGGTTCGTTGACAAAGATATTTCGTCATAATTTTCGTTGACGAAAGAGACACTAACTCCAACCAACCAGCATTTAGGACTGGATTAGTCTGGATCTGTGACTCACACCAAGGTTCTAATAGTTTTGGATTTTTCATTCTAGTTTAGTCTTGACTTTTTTTCTCTAATTCAGTTAGTTTTAATTAGTTTTTAGAGCAGGTTTGCTAGTTTTTATTAGTCTTTGTTTTTTTCTAATTGCTTAGTTTTAGTTTTAGTTTTTTTATATCTTTTCTCTTCTTCACCGTCGTATTCAAATAAATCCCAGACAGGACTCTGCTGATTTCTCCCAACTTTAGTCTCCATGTTTCCAGGTAGAGTGGGGACCAGAAGACGACTGGAAACCACAAGTGACCACAAGTGATGGACCGTGAAGAGTCGTTTGGTGCCGCTTGCTAAATTTGCTCGAGTGAAATAAATCACTTTCGTATCAATCCAACCTTGACAAAGACGAAAATGAAGGGAATTTTATCCCTCATTTTTATCCATTTTAGTTCATTTTGTAAGCACACAATACAGTTTCAGTTAGTTATCAATTTTTCTTTTAATTACCATTTTTATTTATTTCAGTTAACGAAAATGTTTTTTGAATTCTAGTTTTCGTCATTTCATTAGTTTTCGTTAACAATAATAACCTTGACTCACACCTGGTCCAATGTCACTACTTTTATTCTGGAACCATTTGACTAGTAGACCAGTGTTTTCTTGCACTGAATAAAACATCCACATATCTTCTTGTCCCCTCCCCCCTTTTATCCTTCTTGTCGTACTTTCAACCACGATTTGTAAACTGCTCTTGTTTTTATTATGAAAATCTGCAAAGTTTCACTGCAGTATCTGTGGCTCAGGAATGAGACGCTAAACCCAACTTCTTCAAATGAACAAGGACAAACTCTTCCTGACCGCGCTTCAGGCTTCCTATAGACGATGTAAAGCGCCTTCTTGTCGTACAAATTTGCATTGCTAAGTAGCAGCTAGGTGAGTGGCAGTCACAGTAGTTGATTTTAATAGAGAGTATCTATTTCAGTAAATCCTCCAGCAGGCTTCTTCCTCTGGAGTTAATCACACCGAACAACACAGCCCAGATCTGCTGCAGCTCCTCTCTCCTCTCCTGGGTCTCCACTGGTTCTCCCTTTCCTTTTCCTCCTGCCTTTCACTTCTCCTCTTACTTTCACTGCAGCTCCTTGTTTTTATTTATATCTACATCTATAGCTCGCAACTCGTTTACATGTCCCGCTCCTTTCTACATTTTCACTTTTCCCAGTTAATCAGCCAGACTCTCACAGGAGCTGAATGATATTACAGTAGCTGCATGATAATAATACTCATTACCCATAATACTCCCAAGACGCCAATCCACTTCCACCCTGAGGCAGTGGTGGAGGAAAGACTCAGATCTTTTATTTAAGTAAAAGTTCCAATACCACAGTTAGGGCTGCACGATTAATCAATGTTTAATCAAAATCGGATTTTTTAATTAGGACGATGTTTAAAAAAGGGTCATCATCAAATCAGGCTACCGTAGACTCCTCCTCTAGGCTACATTAGACTCCTCCTCCAGGCTACCATAGGCTCCTCCTCCAGGCTACCGTAGACTCCTCCTCCAGGCTACCGTAGACTCCTCCTCTAGGCTACATTAGACTCCTCCTCCAGGCTACCATAGGCTCCTCCTCCAGGCTACCGTAGACTCCTCCTCCAGGCTACCATAGGCTCCTCCTCCAGGCTACCGTAGACTCCTCCTCCAGTTGGTGTCGGCTGCTGCCTTATCAGTACAGACAGCTGCCTGTCAGCCAGCTGAGCCCATACAAGAAAAAAAAAAAAAAAGACTCCTCCTCCAGGCCACTATAGGCTCCTCCTCCAGGCTACTGTAGGCTCCTCCTCCAGGCTACTGTAGGCTCCTCCTCTAGGCTACATTAGACTCCTCCTCCAGGCCACTATCTAGGCTCCTTCCTCTGGGCTACCATGGGCTCCTCCTGTGGGCTACCGTAGACTCCTCCTCAGAGCTACCGTAGGCTCCTCCTGTGGGCTACTGTAGACTCCTCCTCCAGGCTACCGTAGGCTCCTCCTTTGGGCTACCTTAGGCTCCTCCTCCAGGCCACTGTAGACTCCTCCTCCGAGCTACTGTAGGCTCCTCCTGTGGGCTACGGTGGACTCCTCCTCTAGGCTACCGTAGGTCCCTCCTCCGGGCTACCATAGGCCCCTCCTCCAGGCTACCGTAGGCTCTTCCTCCAGGCTACCGTAGGAACCTCCTCCTAACTGTGAGAGTGGGTCCACAGTTTTTGGTCTCCACACACCAGTACAAAAATTCCATTTGCTAAGGAGAGTAAGAAGTTTGTGGCTAAAAATAACTAGAGCAAGTCAGTTGTGTGGCATTGGTATGGCTTTGAAGTTTCCGATGAAGACCAAACCATTCCTCGCTGCAAACTCTGCCTGAAGGTGGTGTCAGTCAAAGACAGCAGCACAACCGACTTATTTCTGCTCCTCAAACATGATCACAGTGGGAGCAGTGCGTTGCATTATGGGCTACACACAAAAACAACATGCAGACTAAAACGCCATCACCAGCCCATAAACAGGTAACGTTAGCAGCTTCGTTCTCATGTGGTGTTTCCTTTTAGCAAGAAAGAGGCCAAGTGGAAGAAGATCACAGATACGGTGGCATTTCATCTCAGAAAGGATATGGTACCCATATGGAAAACAGATATGGTCCTTATATGTCCAACAGATATGGTCCCAATATGGACAAAAGATATGGTCCTTATATGTCCAGCAGATATGGTCCTTATATGTCCAAAAGATATTGTCCCAATATGGACAACAGATCTGGTCCTTATATGTCCAACAGATAGGGTCCCTAAATGGGCAAAGGATATGGTCCCTATATGTACAAAGATATGGTCTGTATATGGACAAAAGATATGGTCCTTATATGTCCAGCAGATATGGTCCCAATATGGACAACAGATATGGTCCTTATATGTCCAAAAGATATGGCACCTATATGCAGGGTGTGATTTGTTCCAAAAAAAAAGCGAGGTGGGGGGTTGTCAGTTATATTGTCACAAAACGGAC
The DNA here is from genome assembly GCF_902148855.1 of Sphaeramia orbicularis. Taxonomy (NCBI): domain Eukaryota; kingdom Metazoa; phylum Chordata; class Actinopteri; order Kurtiformes; family Apogonidae; genus Sphaeramia; species Sphaeramia orbicularis. Next base: position 44,709,840 of record NC_043975.1, read on the forward strand.
AGTTTATTTTTGTTTTTTAATATTTGTATTATTGTTATGAAATGGACAGAGTTTATTTTTGTTTTTTAATATGTGTATTATTTTTATGAAATGGACAGAGTTTATTTTTGTTTTTTAATATGTGTATTATTGTTATGAAATGGACAGAGTTTGTTTTTGTTTTTTTAATATGTGAATTATTGTTAGTAAATGGACAGAGCATATTTTTGTTTTTTAATATGTTTATTATTGTTGTGAAGTGGACAAAATTTATTTTTGTATTTTAATATGTGTATTATTATTATGAAATGGACAGAGTTTATTTTAGTTTTAATATGTGCACTATTACTGCTATGGAAAGGACAGAGTTTATTTTAATGTGAAATGCTGTTGTAAAATGGACAGTCTATCTTTAATACGTACAGGAATTTTGTGTTTTGTGTTTAGTCAGAATTTAGTCCAATATGTGTCGGATTTTTGAGTTACTGATGGAATCTGACAGAGGAATTAAGGGTGGGTGAAGGATGAGTAAGGGGGGGTTCAAGTTAAACTTCATATTGCTCCTTTTCGAATGGTTCACTTTCCTTTTTATGTAATTATTTGGTTGTTTGATTTTATTGCAATATTTGAAATAAATAAATAAATAAATGATTGACGGAGGATTTTGGTCAGAGCAGTACATGTAAGTTTTCAAGTCTTTTTCTGTGACTGTACCCACAATGCCGCTGTTGTGATGCATGGTTGTGACTCCCTGTACATTTGATGGATCACGTCTCTGCACTTCGGCTCTTATCAAGTGTTAGAACTGGAGCTTCAGTCCAATTAAACTGAGCTCAGGGCTGTTTCGACTGCACCACTCAATTAATTGATGCTTCCATTGTGATGAACCTACTTTCATTATTGGCCTTTCATGGTCTCTGTTCAGGATGAGGCGCTCATATCAGATCACTGACACTGTTTGTGCTGCTTCGTATGTGGACAAAAATACTGACTGTGGTAAATAGTTACCTCCAACAAGCGGGTCATGTTTTCATCAGGGTTTGTCTGTTTGTTTGTCCGTCTGTCTGTTAGCAAGATAACTTCTAAAGTTATAGAAGAATTTTGATTGGTTCATACTGGCACATGGAACAAATGAATAAATTTTGGTGGTGATGGGGGGGGTGTCTGTGCTCTCCGAGGTCTTTTCTAGTTGAACCAGTAACCACGTCACATCATTGTCTGGTTGAATACTGAAGGGTACTGTTATTTATGTGTACTTAAAATCTAAAAGTGCATATCCACAAAGCTTAAATGGGAGTGTTTGATGGATTTTTTTTCTCCATTTTTTTTGCACTTAGTTTTTATTTGTTATTACCTCCGCCGGCTCATGACCCCATTTTAACGTCACAAATTTCTGGCAATCCCAGACGTTCAACTTTTTCTTTTACTAAAATTAATTTGTTTTTGATCGTGTCACAGTTTGCTATACTGTGTTTCAGATAACGGTTAATTTTGCAGGACATTTAGTCTATATAATAGGGCTGTGTATTAGCAAGAATCTGGCGATACGATACAAATCACAATACTAGGATCATGATATATCACGATATATCACGATACTGTTAAAAAGGCAATTTTTTGTTTTTGTTTTTTTAAATGATTATTTCTTCGAAGAATTGAATTACACCAGAAATATGCACAAATACTAAACACATTTTTATTTGATCGGAACAGGATCTGATGGTATATCACCAAATGTTCCTGTGTTCAAACTGAAATTCTGTTTTACAGACATTACAGTTTAAGATCCTGTTCAAATGTTCATATTCTATTAGTTCAGAACTAACATCAGAACAGTATTTTAGTTCAATCCCAACAAAGGAACTAACATTATTTAATAAAAGAGTGTTAAATAATAATAAGTAAAATATAAACAGAAGAGAAAAACAAAAAAATAAAAATGAACCTCCACAATATCTGCATTTGAATAAATACCTAAAAATATCGTTACAGTACTTTTTAATATTGATACAGTATTGTGAAATGAAATATCACGATATATTGTAGAACCGATATTTTCTTACACCCCTACTGTATAATGTACAGGATGTCCCGTAAGTCTCCATACATAGGAAAAATAAACGTTTCTTGACATAAACCATTTTTATTTATATAATATGCTCTATATGACTGCCATTTTGTCGGGAACAAATTGATCCAAAACACTTCCTGTTTTTTTTAACTTGACAGTAAGTTTTGCCACAGTGTCGTGTGTGATACTCGTCCCATGTTTTCTGTTAAATGCGCTTGCAACCATACGACTGCTTGCTGAACTGGCCATCAGGATGATTTTAATTTGTTGCTCTTTATTCAAATGCATTCTTTGGGTTATCTGAAATATAAAGAAATACATGTTAGAACCATATATGTATGGAATGTATTATGTCTCCAATGTATGGAGACTTATGGGACACCCTGTATATTATTGTGGACGGAGGCAATAAAGCCAGGTGTAGATTACTGCACAAAGGGAGAATTGGATTTTCCTTGGTCAGGATATGTACAGTCAGTCCAGCTTGGATTTACAAGGCTGACAATTAATACTGAACAAACAAGAACTCAAACTATGAATTATGAAAGAGCTGCAGCATCTGAAACCGACCACAATGAACATTTGACACATAAACAGAACCACAGTGCTGCAGTTTCACAACCACTGTTTGTCTGATATGGATTAGGATTGGCTCTGTCAACTCAACACAGATTTATATTACTAAGTTATTTTATTTCTTTTTTTTTTTTTTTTTTTTTAAATCAATTACTAGAAATTCCAGGCGACCCCATATGGGGTCCCAACCCCAATGCTGAAAAACACTGGCTTAGCATAAGCGTGTGAGACTAGTTGAATTGTCTGATTTGCCTCTGAATTACACATTTTCAGAGTGTTTTCAGGAGTGTTTTGATGTTTTATTACATTTGGACATATTATTTTCCATTGGATGGCATCTCATAAATGAAGATCCATGGTTCTTGAGTGGAGCTGACACTGTGAGCGCTGATGTTCACAGTAAAAACCAGTGTGTTCTCCACATAAACCCCGTCTTTGTGGACTGACTGTCTAACCTGTCTCTGTATTCTGACTAAACCCTCCCTACCAGGCTGGTGTGGATGTGTTGTATAATCCCCCTGACACACTTTCACTATCCCAAGGTTATGCTAAAAGACACAGGCCTCCATTACATAACCACTGGTCAATTGTGAGTGAGGCACCGCTGGAAAAGACCAGCCTCAGATGATGAGCCCTGCTTTGGTTTACAGTTAGTTTTATTTGTTGAAACAGATTCAGGTTAAATCGTTGATTAACATCATCTTAGGGTATACATGGTAACTGTTAGCATCAAAATGCATGAAGATCAGTAAAGGAAACATGAAGAGACATATGAGAGCAGAACATCATTAAATCAATAAAAAATCAATATACAAAATTAAAAACCCAGAACTAAAATCCAATAAATAAATGCTCTAAAAACAGTTTAATTTAAATGGGTAGGGTCTGTTGGCTGGCATGACAGCAGAAAAAAAAAGAAGTTCTGAGGTGGCTCTCAACCCACCGGTTCTCAATAAAACACTGGCTCCAGGTGGTCTGTGTGGACCGGTCATCAGCCCAGGTGGTCTGTGTGGACTGGTCATCAGCCCAGGTGGTCTGTGTGGACCGGTCATCAGCCCAGGTGGTCTGTGTGGACCGGTCAACAGCCCAGGTGGTCTGTGTGGACCGGTCATCAGCCCAGGTGGTCTGTGTGGACCGGTCATCAGCCCAGGTGGTCTGTGTGGACCGGTCAACAGCCCAGGTGGTCTGTGTGGACCGGTCATCAGCCCAGGTGGTCTGTGTGGACTGGTCATCAGCCCAGGTGGTCTGTGTGGACCGGTCATCAGCCCAGGTGGTCTGTGTGGACTGGTCATCAGCCGTAGGAGTGAGGCTAGGGTTAGAACAATGGAGAAGTGGAAAAAAGCTGCAGAACATGGTAGGGGTAGTGTAATCGTTTTGTCTGTCTGTCTGCCCGTCCATCTGTCTATCCTCCATCTATCTGTCTGTCCGTCCGTTCGTGTGTCTGTCTGTCCATCCCTCCCTCTGTCTGCCCATCCATCCATCTGTCTATCCCTCCGTCTGTTCATCCATCCGTCCGTTCATCATCATAATCTCCTCTGTTGAATTCATTCTTTTATTTCTCCTGTGGATGCATCTGGAGCAGAAGAATACTGAACACATGTGACCTTTGACCTCCTGTTTCCAGGTCACATGTCCTTGTGCAGTTCTAATATCTGAGTACTTTCACAACGAAATATGGATGGAATAAGTTTGACACAAAGACAGTCTAATCTAAATTATAGGGCAGGAACTTTAACACAATCTCACACTAGATTTGTCTGAGGAGGATTAAAAGTGAACAAACTGTGTCAGACAGGTGCTGCTGGAACTCTGCCTCCACTGAAAACTTCAGCTTTGAACTTAGATGTGGCAGAGTGGGTTTTATTCTACTGTGTCTACAGTTGACGTCAGCTGAGCCTGATGTTTTAACACCACAGTGTTATTTAGATCCAGAGCTGAGCCTGATGTTTTAACACCACAGTGTTATTTAGATCCAGAGCTGAGCCTGATGTTTTAACACCACAGTGTTATTTAGATCCAGAGCTGAGCCTGATGTTTTAACTCCACAGTGTTATTTAGATCCAGACCTGAGCCTGATGTTTTAACACCACAGTGTTATTTAGATCCAGAGCTTGTGCGTTCACTTTACCTTCGTCACCGTCTCCTCCTCCTCCTCCTTTTTTTTGCACACGTTCGTCTCTTGTCTTTCAAACAAACAGGTGTAGAACAAAACACTCCTGCTATTCTCCCTGTCTGCCTCCCACTCCTCTCTCTGACCCCCACCCCCACCATGACCCCCCCCCCCCACACACACACACACACACACACACACACACACACATACACACACACACACCCGTTCAAATGTCAGCCTTCACATCATCTGCTATCAAAGACTCTTCGGTCACAGCAGGATCCTCCCACCCTGACTGCTCATCTCACATCAGACAAAGGCAGCATGTGTCTGTCGTCTGAAACACACACTGTTCAGCCCACAAACACACACTGTTCAGCCCACAAACACACACTGTTCAGCCCACAAACACACACTGTTCAGCCCACAAACACACACTGTACAGCCCACAAACACACACTGTTCAGCCCACAAACACACACTGTTCAGCCCACAAACACACACTGTTCAGCCCACAAACACAAACTAAACAAATGACACCTGAGGTTTGGAGAAACTCAACATGATGCAACACTGAATGTCCCATATGTAGATGGTTTTCATAAAGTTAGGGTTCAGACGGTTGTTTTTCAGAGCAAGGCTTCGCCACAAATGTGTTGATAATATCTAGTTTACATATATATGGATTTATGAATATATTATTACTATAGTACTATATAGGACAATATAGAATATTATATGTATTTATATTATATATGTGTTTTTGGTTTTGTTTGTTTTTTTAGTTTTTATTCATATCTGAGGGCTGATACTGGTTTGATAATTTGTAAATGGGTATTATTATATTAGTGTATATAGGAATAAGGATGTGTGATACTGTTATTATTATTATTATCATCATTATTATTATTATTATTATTATTATTATTATTAGTAGTAGTAGTAGTAGTAGTAGTAGTAGTAGTAGTAGTATCATCATCATCATTATCATCACCATTATTACTGTTACTATTATTACTATTACCAAGTTTGGCAGAAGATGTATGAAGCACTTTAAAAATAAACAAGAGCTGTTGTTCTGAAATACTGTGTCTATCCATAGATGTCCTGGTAAGAAAGTAGTGTTTTACAACATTTTTTGTTGGAAAAAGAAAAAAAAGAAAGAAATTCACATTTTAAAGGATATCATCACATTATTGTTTTCAAGAAATTTTAAAAAGTAATAGAGTTTTTTTTTTTGCCCATATCGCCCACCCCTAGGTCCACAACATTTACCTTTCATGGGGCCCACAAGTGGTAGTGGCACCTGTGCATATATGTATATTTAGTCTGTTGTCTTTTTTGTGTGTGATTTTTGTCTATTGTCTTGGTTCTTGTCTATTGTCATCTATCAGTTTTTTTGTTTTCTGTGTTTTTCCTTTGTGGCTATTGGTTTTTCTTTTCTTTTTTTGTTTTTTGTTTTTGCCTGTTGCTTTTTTTAATTTCTGGTAACTTGTAGTTTCTTGTTGTTGTGATTTTGTAAATAAAAATAAAAATGATTATTCATTCATTTTCTGAACCTGTTTTATCCTCACTAGGGTCACAGGGGCGGAGCCTATCCCAGCTACTCATGGGTGAAGGCAGAGTTCACCCTGGACATGTGACCAGTTCATCACAGGACAAACAGACACTGTCACATTCACACCTGTGGGTGATTCAGATTAACCCATTAACCTATCAGTGCATGTGTTTGGATGGTGGGAGGAGCCAGAGTACCCGGAGAGAACAATTCCTCACAGAAAGGTCCCACCCCCGTCGACTAGTGTTGGAATTGAACCCAGGACCTTCTGTCTGTGAAGCATGAGTGCTATCCACTGCCCCCTGAAAAAAAAAAAATTGATAAATTATAAAAAAAAAAAAAAAAAAAAAAAAGATCATATAAAGTCCAAGTGTCTTCACATTCTCAGTCCCCTCCATCTCAGCTCTCCAGTCTCTTTTTCTTCACTGTTGCCGTGTTCCCATATTGATGATAAGAGGTTTTCTGAGTGCGTGTGCTTCATAATCATGTGTGACTGCTGGCTGCAGGGTGGCGCACTCCTGTCAGTGGGATGTGAAAGCCACGGGAGATTTCCAACCCTAGTGGAGCTGAGGCCCTTTGGAGCTCAGCTTTGGACAGTTAATTAGTGGCATGGCCTGGGGACTTTTATCTGCTCTGCGTATGGACGACACACACACACACACACACACACATACATACATACATAGTGATGGTGGTGATGTTCTGCAGAGCTGATTTGACCTGTATATGTGTGTGTGTGTGTGTGTGTGTGTGTGTGTGTGTGTGTGTGTGTGTGTATGTGTGTGTGTGTGTGTGTGTGTGTACTGAATGCATATTTGTGTGCTGCACATTGAATATGTGTGCGCTGGAGTTGGAAGTGCTGTGCTCTAAGGTCACCGGGGTCACGAGGGGCCGGGCTGGGAGAAGGAAGTGAACGAGTCGAACCAGGCATTAGGACTCAATTCAGTCCAGCGGTGCAAAAAAAAAAAAAAAAGCAAGAGGAGGAGATGATGAAGAGGTCACTTTCCCCTCCCTGTTCAGAACAAGAGCTCTCTAATTACTTCCACTTCTGCCCTTAATTCCAGCCGATTGAGGTTTCCGTGGGTAGAAATTAGCCTCTCTTCACTGTACGACTGCTCTGCTGATGCTCCACTGCAACACTTTGGATATTTGAGATACATGCCCCCCCCCCCCCCCCCCCCCATAGACTCACACTCCACTACTCTGTAAAAAATATCAAGTCAATACATCTTTTTTCTATGGAACTCATTCTAGTCTTGTTCTTTATCATCGGAATGTCTGATAAGTGATCTGATCAGAGGCTCTGTAGTTACTGTGGAAACACAGTCATCTTCTCCAACATTAATTCACCAGTAAAACTCATGGAGTTGGATCAATGACAGTGGATGGACACACTAGTTTTTGAATCTCTCTCCACTGAAAGAAGAGAAATAACCTGTAATGTGTTTCATTCTCTGTAAACCAACCCTGTCTGACTGTATCAAACACTTTTTAAAAAGTTAGAGCAAACAAATGTTTTCATTTTGCACAATATAATGATGAGTAAGGTTCTAATAGTTTTAGATTTTTCATTATAGTTTAGTTTTATTTAGTTTTGACTTTTTTTTCTCTAATTCAATTAGTTTTATTTAGTTTTTAGAGCAGGTTTGCTGTTTTTATTAATTGTCATTTTTTTCTGAATGCTTAGTTTAGTTTAGTTTAGTTTAGTTTAGTTTAGTTTAGTTTAGTTTAGTTTAGTATTAGTTTCAGTTTTTTCATATATTTTATTTTCCATCCTGTTCAAAGAACTACGTGTGGTTACCCTGGACACTTTATTTGGGGGTGGGGTTAGGGTGGCTCTGACTGAGCACAGACACAAACATGTGGACAGTACCATGGATAAATTCCCTATAGCAGGTAATGAAGGTGGGGGTGCAATCTATACACAACACCACTTAGGTGAAAACGAAACTGTTCTGTTCTGTCCATATCAACATTGACAAAGATGAAAACAAAGGGAATTTTATACATAATTTTTATCCGTTTTAGTTAGTTTCTTAAGCACACAAGACAGTTTCAGTTATCATTTTTTCTTTTAATTGTAGTTTTTATTTATTTCAGTTAACGAAAATGTTTTTTCAATTTCAGTTTTCATCATTTTGTTCATTTTCGTGAAGGATAATAACCTTGCTGATGAGTAGAAGAAAAGACCAAAGTGCTGCTGCAGTTGAATATTCCTGGTACTTGGTCTGAACTCCAGGAACTACAGGAGCATGAAGATCAGTGGTGGGAATAACGGCGTTAAAAATAACGGTGTTTCTAACGCCGTTATTGTTTTCCAGTAAGGGGTAACCTAATGAATTACTATTTGAAATGCTGCAACGCCGTTACCGACAGTGAAATGTGGTGCATTACTATGCACTGATATCTAACAGCTGTTATCTGTCCTGGCTCGCTCAGCCAGGCACGACAGATGTGATGTTCACCGATGAATCGAGTCTTTTGAACGGCTCTTTTCAGTGAACGATAAGAACCGATTCGTTGCAAGCCATTCGTTTACATGCCGTTCTTCTATTGAAATTGCCCACACTGCCTTCATGTGGTGGAAAAGCCGGGCCCTGGTGGACCCCAGCCTCACCACAGTTATGGTGTGAAGTACCTGCCTGCTGTTCTACTCTATGCAACTGGCCCATGAAACACACTCAACAATCTGTTTTCTTTTACATATTTGAAGGTTTTTCAAAAAAGTAATGCAATAATTACTTTCCCTGGCAACTAATTACATTTATGAAGGAGTAATTCCATTACTAATTCAATTACTTTTTTGGGGGGAAAGTAACTAGTAGCTATAGCTAATTACTTTTTTGAAAGTAATTTGACCAATACTGATGAAGACAAGGACGAACAGACAGTTTCCCCCTGAACTCTCACATGGACCGACCACAGCCATCAGTGGAATGAACACTGTGCAGTAGATCCACCACAGTGACTGCTGCTGCTGCTGCCTCAGACACAACTACCCCAGAAGTCATCCATCCTGTTCAACACAGCCACTGGACGAATAAGAATCACATGTCAAATACAGATCCATCTGGGAGCATTCATCAACCTGTGCATCTACAATTATTCTGGAACTATCCAACCATCCTGTGTAATACATGTTTACATTTTTATATTCTCCATTTTTCTCCTTTTTTATCTTCATATTTGTATATAGACTGAACTGCACTGTCTGGTAGGACTTTATCTGAATATATATATATATATATATATATATATATATACAGTACAGGCCAAAAGTTTGGACACACCTTCTCATTCTTTGCATTTTCTTTATTTTCATGACTATTTACATTGTAGATCCTCACTGAAGGCATCAAAACTATGAATGAACACATGTGGAATTATGTACTTAACAAAAAAGTGTGAAATAACTGAAAACATCTCTTATATTCTAGTTTCTTCAAAGTATCCACCCTTAGCTCTGATGACTGCTTTGCACACTCTTGGCATTCTCTTGATGAGCTTCAAGAGGTAGTCACCTGAAATGGTTTCCCAACAGTCTTGAAGAAGTTCCCAGAGATGCTTAGCACTTGTTGGCCCTTTTGCCTTCACTCTGCGGTCCAGCTCACCCCAAACCATCTCGATTGGGTTCAGGTCCGGTGACTGTGGAGGCCAGGTCATCTGGCGCAGCACTCCATCACTCTCCTTCTTGGTCAAATATCCCTCACACAGCCTGGAGGTGTGTTTGGGGTCATTGTCCTGTTGAAACATAAATGATGGTCCAACTAAACGCAAACCGGATGGAATGGCATGTCACTTCAGGATGCTGTGGCAGCCATGCTGATTCAGGTTGCCTTCAATCTTGAATAAATCCCCAACAGCGTCACCAGCAAAGCACCCCCACACCATCACACCTCCCCCTCCATGCTTCACGGTGGGAACCAGGCATGTAGCATCCATCCGTTCACCTTTTCTGCGTTGCACAAAGACACGGCGGTTGGATCCAAAGATCTCAAATTTGGACTCATCAGACCAAAGCACAGATTTCCACTGGTCTAATGTCCATTCCTTGGGTTTCTTGGCCCAAATAAATCTCTTCTGTTTGTTGCCTCTCCTGAGCAGTGGTTTTCTAGCAGCTATTTGACCATGAAGGCCTGATTCACGCAGTCTCCTCTTAACAGTTGTTGTAGAGATGTGTCTGCTGCTAGAGCTCTGTGTGGTATTCATCTGGTCTCTAATCTGAGCTGCTGTTAATTTGCGATTTCTGAGGCTGGTGACTCAGATGAACTTATCTTCAGCATCAGAGGTGACTCTTGGTCTTCCTTTCCTGGGGCGGTCCTCATGTGAGCCAGTTTCGTTGGAGCGCTTGATGGTTTTTGCGACTGCACTTGGGGACACATTCAAAGTTTTTGAAATTTTCTAGACTGACTGACCTTCATTTCTTAAAGTAATGATGGCCACTCATTTGTCTTTACTTAGCTGATTGGTTCTCGCCATAATATGTATTCTAACAGTTGTCCAATAGGGCTGTCAGCTGTGCATCAACCTGACTTCTGCACAACACAACTGATGGTCCCAACCCCATCAATAAGGCAAGAAATTCCACTAAGTAACCCTGACAAGGCACAGCTATGAAGTGGAAACCATTTCAGGTGACTACCTCTTGAAGCTCATCAAGAGAATGCCAAGGGTGTGCAAGGCAGTCATCAGAGCTAAGGATGGCAACTTTGAAGAAACTAGAATATAAGAGATGTTTTCAGTTATTTCACACTTTTTTGTTAAGTACATAATTCCACATGTGTTCATTCATAGTTTTGATGCCTTCAGTGAGAATCTACAATGTAAATAGTCATGAAAATAAAGAAAATGCGAAGAATGAGAAGGTGTGTCCAAACTTTTGGCCTGTACTGTATATATATATATATATATATATATATATATATATATATATATATATATATATATATATATATATATATGTAGTACTTCATATGTACCTTATATTTTATCTATAATTATCTGTTTGCACTGAACAAGAAGAAGTTCTCCAATGTCATTGAATATTCAGTAGAATGACAATAAAGGACATTCTATTCTATTCTATTCTATTCTATTCTATTCTATTCTACATGGTTCATTTCTGATTTCTTTCCAATGGCGCCCTCTTGTGGCTGTTCTATATACAGTTAAGGGTTGATAATCAGCACCAGTAAAGTTCTCAGGTTAAAGCAGTGGTTCTCATCCTTTTTTGAACCCAGATCTACTTTTAAAGTTTCCAGCCTGTTCAGATCTACCAGCTCACACAGGAAGTCGTACCTACGCATTTAATATACACACAACAAACACAAAACCCATTCAGATAGAATCAACAGCAGAGTGGGAGGAGCTTCCCTGCCTCAGTGGGACGTACTCAAGTACTCAAATGTAAGTACTCGTACTTGTACTCGGTCTGGAAAAAAGTGGTATCGGTGCATCCCTACTCTCAACTCACCATGTGTTTTTTATTAGTAAGTTGTTGTTGTTTTTTTTTATTTTTATCAATTACTAGAAATTTCAAGCTGCCCCATTTGAATTCCAGGTGACCCCACATGAGGTCCCAACCCCAAGGTTGAAAAACACTGGAATACGTCAATAAGGTTCAGTTCATTTGGAGATACGTTAGAAACAGGATGAAAAACTGGAGTCTGAAAAGGAACTGGGAAATGTCTGACTAAGAAGTAGAGTAAGACAGAGGAAGTCTAAAGTTATATCCAGTGGAAATACTCCTGGAACTCCAACATGTAGGATACCACTGGATCTGGACTTCCATCATCTACAAGAGACTTAAAAACAAGTGTTATGTTATCAGTGGCTTCCTCTTTAAGGCTAATGATGTTCATTTTGTCTTCTGTTAATGTAACTATACTTTTTTTTCTCTTTTGCTCAGACAAGGTATAGTTTTTAGATGTCACCTTCTTGATAGAGATGTAAGAAAATATGGGTTTTGCAATATATCATGATATTTCATTTCACTACTGTATCAATATTAAAAAGTACTGTATCAATATTTTTAGGTATTTATTCAAATGCAGATATTGTGGAGGTTCAGTTTTGTTTTTGTTTGTTCATATTTTATTTATTATTATTTAACACTATTTTATTCAGTAATGTTAGTTCCTTTGTTGGGATTGAACTAAAATACTGTTCTGATATTAGTTCTGAACTAATAGAATATGAACATTTGAACAGGATCTTAAACTGTAATGTCTGTAAAACAGAATTTCAGTTTGAACACAGGAACATTTTGTGATATAACATTAGATCCTGTTGGGATCAAATAAAAATGTGTTTAGTATTTGTAAATATTTCTGGTGTAATTCAATCCTTCCAGGAAATAATCACTAAAAAAAAGAAACAAACAAAAAAAATTGCCTTTTTAACAGTATCATGATATACCACGATGTATCGTATCATGATCCTTGTATTGTGATTTGTATCGTACCACCAGATTCTTGCCGATTCACAGCCCTAGTGCTTGACAGCTTCCTCTTTGATCTGAAATCAGACTGAGGTGTGATTACTTCAGGCTCAGCATTTTTGATCAGTCCTACACTATATTTTATATTTTACCCATAAAGGAGACAGAACAGTAGCCACCTCCAGAACAATATCTGTTGGATCTGGTGTTTTTAGGTTAGTTTTAACTGATTCATACTTCAGTCGGTTTGATTTCTTGGCTGAACAGCAGAAACAACCCATCAGTGTTCTCAAGATAAGTGTTCCAATCAATAACAGGTTTTGTGGTGTCAGAAATCAGTATTTTAATCAAAGTATTAGAAACCAGTGTTTTAATCAAAAGTATTCATTTTATAATTAATAGTATTCATTTTATAATCAAAAGTACAAATTTTATGTTCAAAAGTATGAATTTTATATCAAAAGTATTCATTATCAAAAGTATTCATTTTATTATCAAAAGTACTCATTTTATATTCAAAAGTATTTATTTTATATTCAAAAGTATTTATTTTATATCAAAAATATTCATTTTATATCAAAAGTATTCATTTTATATTCAACAGTATTCATTTTATATTTAAAAGCATTAATTTTATAATCAAAAGTATTCATTTTATATTCAAAAGTATTCATTTTATAATCAAAAGTATTCAGTTTTTCTCAAAAGTATTCATTTTAGATTCAAAAGTATTCATTTTATACTCAAAAGCATGCATTTTATATTCAAAAATATTCATTTTATAATCTGAAGTATTCATTTTATAATCAAAAGTATTCATTTTTATAATCAGAAGTATTCATTTTCTATTCAAAAGCATTCATTTTATATTCAAAAGCATTCATTTTATATTCAGAAGTAATCATTTCATCCATTAAAAAGATCTGCTGCTCAAATCTGATTTAATTTACTTGGCTTCAGCGATGCCACATACAGATGCCAATTGATAACCTTGTTTTGAATAATAACAAATATTTATTTTCCTGAATGAAATAATGAATAAGTGTCAAAAAAAGAAAAAAACAAGTCTTCCAATAATTAGAAAGTGGCCTTTATTAGTCATAACAATACATCATGTAAATAATACATAGAGTCGAACATGCTGTCACTTCCTTCTCCTTCAGACCGCAGTTACATCACTCTTCAACCACCTGACACTTCATTGACCAGTTTTTTGAGGTCTCAGAGCTGGAAATGGTTGCATTCCACTAATGGACGACTGCTGGAAGCCAGATGAGGTAAAATAGGAGTCAGAGACAGCTTTGGGAAACGATACAGCAAAGACCTGCACGTCATCAAACAATAACAAACGATGGAGACGTTAAGATGTTCGGCAAAACTCTGCAAAACTACCGAGTACACCGGTGTTATCAAAAATACTGGTCCAGTGGAAGCGTTAGTTAAACAGAACCAGAACTAAACCAAAGTGGACCAAAGCTGAGCGGAGCAGCCCTTCCACCCGTCACTCCAGGTTCATTCTAATAAGGTCATGTGACTAAACTTTAAAAACTGCAGGAACAAAACATAAACCTTGGAATTATTGTAATTAATATCAGTGTTCGCCTCGACTAAGAGTGCTTATCGTCTACAGTATTATTCCTACTGTGTGGTGTTAACTCAGAAAAGTGTGAAGAAGAGGAAAAAGTCAGGCTGTTTTTGTTCAGATTCTTTTTTTTTTGTGCACAGATATACGACCTCATTGTACAACAGGGCTCTCAAACTCATGTTCTTTCAGGTTCCACATTTGGCTCCATTTGATCTCCAGTGGGTCGGACCAGTAAAATAATAACAGAATAACCTATAAATAATGACAACTGCAAATTTTTGTCTTTGTTTTAGTGCAAAAAAAACCAAACAAACATTAAATTATAAAATACTTACTTTTATAAACTACCCCCCCCTAAAAATATGCTAATAACCAAAAAAACCTAAAATTTCTTAAGTAAAGTAAGTGCAGTTTTAACAATATTCGGCCTCATCTTATCATTTCTACATGTGCATTATGGATCAGATCTACAAAGACACTAAACACGGAGGAACAGGCAGAAAAGAGTTCAAATTGTGCTGAATTTTCTTTAGACATTTCAGGTTGTTCATATTTGTTCAGGTTATTCACATTTTATTGTTACAGGATAGTTTGAAAATGTAAATATTTTCATGATTTAATGTTGTTTTTTGTAGTAAAACAAAGACAAAAATTTGAAGTTGTCATTATTTATAGGCATAGTGTAATTTTTTTTATTTTTTTTTTTTTCACATCAAACCAAGAAGAAAATATGCAGTCATTCTTTTTTGTCGGTTCTTCTGCTGTTATTATTTGACTGTAGATCATATTGGTCTGTATGTGGAACCGGAACTAAAATGAGTTCCACAGCCTTGACTGTGGAATTTTTACACTTTGTAAATTCATCCTAGGGGCCGGATTGGAACCTTTGGTGGGACGCATGTTTGACACACCTGTTGTACAAAGTGTTCTGTGTCACCCCCTGTTTCAGAAACAGACATGATGACTAGGGGTGTAAGAAAATATCGGTTCTGCAATATATCACAATATTTCATTTCATGATACTGTATCGATATTAAAAAGTACTGTATCAATATTTTTAGATATTTATTCAAATGCAGATATCGTGGAGGTTCATTTTTGTTTTTCCAGCTCTTTTATCTATAAGCTAAATAATGACAACTTCAAATTTTTGTCTTTGTTTTAGTGCAAAAATTAACATGAAATTTTGAAAATATTCACATTTTACAAACTATCCTGTAACAATAAAATGTGAACAACCTGAACAAATATGAACAACCTGAAATGTCTAAAGAAAATTCAGCACAATTTGAACTATTTTCTGTGTTTAGTGTCGTTGTAGATCTGATCCATAATGCACACGTAGAAATGATAAGTTGAGGCAGAATATTGTTAAAATTGCACTGATTTTTCTAAAGAAATTTCAGTTTTTTCAGGTTATTCACACGTTTTTTGTTTGGCTAGTTTATAAAAAATAAGTATTTTCATAATTTAATGGGTTTTTTCCACTAAAACAAAGACAACAATTTGCAGTTGTCATTATTTATAGGTTATTCTGTTATTATTTGACTGGTCTGGTCCACTGGAGATCAAATTGGGGTGAATGTGGAACCTGAAAGAACATGAGTTTTCGAGCCCTGGTTCTATTGGTTTTGTGTAAAATGTACACGCAAACGTGACGTATACTCTGTCATCAGTCTGCTTGTGCACACTGGTGGGTTTGTGGTGGAGGCCTGATGTGAGTGGGGGTACGAGGGCGAAGGGAAACAGAACGAGTACGTAAACGGTTCCATGTCCAAATCTGGAACCACCTGCTGAAAAAGACTGACTTTGGGAATGTTGTTCATTTCAGTAGAGGGAGTGAATGTTGGGCGGGCTCAGTCAACCACGAGCCAATAAGCTGTTGATGATGCTGCTGATGGACGCTGCCCCCGCCCCCTCCAGGAAGGTGTGGTGGTCGCCCTCGATTTCACGGACCGACACCTGACCGTCACAGACCTGGAAAAGACGCAAACACAAAAGCCTTTAAGCAGCAGCGAACACCTCCCAGGTCCACAAAAGTAGAACAAGGAAAACATGATCTGGAACCAGACAGATGTGGATTTAAGAGAAAAACAAAGTACGGAGTCCTGACACAGACGAACGATGATGGAGTTACTGTGAAGAGCACATGTTTTAAGCAGAACCCCATGAATAAAAGCCTTGGACTGTTCCTCTGCCTCCCAGTTCACAGACAGCTGTGTCTGTTTTAACCTGTTCAGGAGTTCCATGGGAAGAAGACCATTTAGATGACGATTTACTGCTTTGGTCCACAGTGGACACACTGACACCAGCACTGAATGGTACTGGACTGGTACCGTCTACTGGTACCATCTACTAGGACTGCACTGTCTACTGGTACCATCTACTGGTGCTGGTACTGTCTACTGGTACCATCTACTGGTACTGCACTGTCTACTGGTACCATCTACTAGGACTGCACTGTCTACTGGTACCATCTACTGGTGCTGGTACCGTCTACTGGTACCATCTACTGGTACTGCACTGTCTACTGGTACCATCTACTGGTGCTGGTACCGTCTACTGGTACCATCTACTGGTACTGCACTGTCTACTGGTACCATCTACTGGTGCTGGTACCATCTACTGGCATTGTCTACTGGTACCGTCTGCTGGTGCTGGTACCGTCTACTGGTACCGTCTACTGGCACCACCTACTGGTACCATCTACTGGTGCTGGTACCGCCTACTGATACTGTACTGTCTACTGGTACTGGCACTGTCTACTGGTACTATCTATTGGTAGTGGTACCATCTACTGGCACCATCTACTGGTAGTGGTACTGTCTACTGGAACTGTCTACTGGTACTGGTACTGTCTACTGGTACTGTCTACTGGTACTGGTACTGTCTACTGGTACCACTTACTGGTACTGGTGCTGTCTACTATTATCACTGTCCTGAGACGCTCATGTCCAAGTGTCTGCTGTCAGAGACAACACCATGTCTGTAAAAGTACTGCACTGTTGACCATAGGTGGCGCTATAGGCCTTAGACTAAGAGTATCCATAGAAGGACATATGAGCTCAACTGGATAACGCATCTGAGTTAAAAATATTTTCTGATTTATGGTGAAATACCAAGTTGATGGACGTGTATTTACAAATGAAAAGAAGTTCACCAGACAAAAAATCAATATGTTCATTTGTTCTACCATTAAACTGAGGTCAAAGTACATTTGAACATTGTTGTTTTCTTTCTAATTGGCCTTTTCCAGATTGTCTATAGTGCATTTCCATATTGGTTTGTACTGTTCATGACTGTATTTGTGTCTTACCTCCTTCAGTTTGTAGTCAGCTCCAAGGTTTTGTGCGTACAGGTTGCTGGTTTTGGCACGTAGTAGCATCACATTGCCATGGTATTTGGAAGCAGGCGCGTAGACGTCGGCAGCTTTGAGCTTACAGTAAAAGGCAGTAGCTGCAAAGCGCAGTAGGTCTGTGCTGATGTCCTTATGGGTGGAGGTGATCAGGTCCACCACAGCAGCCACACGAGCTTCCAGGTCTGACAACGGCAGAAGAGTGTCCAGCAGCTGGAGACAAAACACAACAGCATTCACAAGATGGACCTGGAACACAGCTGCTGGTTTTCACACATCGCAGCTTCTACTCATGTTTATTAGAATCTAAGCCAGGGGTTCCCACAGTGGGTACCCATACCCCCAGGGGTACTTGGAAGAAGCCCAGGGGGTACTTAATCCATTAAATAAGTCATCATGTACTGAATACAAAATAAATGATGAGAATTAATGCTGAAATATGAAACACAATAAATACATTCATATAATAGTTTTATTGTCTTTGGTAACATTTGAAGAACATTTATATTTGATATGATTCAAAATGGGTTTATTTGAGTCGATAAGGAATTATTTTATGTTGATGAAAGGTTCATTTATTAATTAATGATCAATTTATTTATTTTTATCAATGACAGACGGCCTTTTTCAGTTTATATTTTACACAAAATTTACTTTATAAAATGTGTTATTTCTTTATATATTACAGTTAAATATATGTTGTTTGTATATAAAGTTTTGTAAATATAAACAGACACCTTTGGCACAAGAACACATTTGGAATCATTTTTTTTCAATCACAAATGCTGAAGTGAGAGTGAGGGGTACTTGGATAAAAAAAAGTCTATTTCAGGGGGTACTTCACTGTAAAAAGTCTAATTCAGGGGGTACTCTGCTATAAAAAGTCTGTTTCAGGGGGCACTCCACTGTAAAAAGTCAATGTCAGGGGGTACTCCACTGCAAAAAGTCTATTTCAGGGGGTCTCCACTGTAAAAAAAAGTCTATTTCAGGGGGTACTCTGCTGTAAAAAGTCTATTTCAGGGGCTAATGCCATGAACGGCTAATGTTATGAAAAGCTAATGTTATGAAAGGCTAATGTTCTCCTATGTTTTCCTCCTGTTGAATCCATTTCCATTCATACTGTATACTTATGTGTCCAGTAAAACCTACAAACTCCTCCTGATCAAGTCATGATCATTTTATAATAGTGAGAAAATACTACTGATGGATTTTTGGGTAAAATAAATAAAGTAGCCTTATATGTATGTCAGTGTTTGTAAAACGGTGCTTTTCTGGACTACTACTAAAAAAATAAAAATAAAAGGGGCAAAAATTTAAAGTATACCCACTTCTCCAGGGACCACTACACCACTGATAGGACCAATATTTTGGCAGATATTAGTCATTTTGAACACAAGATCCTTACAATCATGTTTCTATACCCAGAAGACTTTGGCGGTGACTGCTGGACAAATGTGGTACAACATGCACAAATACACCACAACATAAAAACTAGCACATCCAGAACCTGTGGATCCACACGGGCCAACGCACTAGTTTCCTGTATAATTCTTTAATGTGATCCAACATAATCCAGTATTAGAACCGAGGACAGAGGAGTTAAACAGTCGTATGGATGAGTTTATACTGTAGATGTGCATCTGCTTCAAACTAAACTCGGACACAGAGCAGATGCACTTGTTCCAGTTTCATAGTTCCCTTCTAACCCAAATGCATCCGAACCTCCAGATGAATGTTTGTTGCTTACCTTGCTGTACTCAGCGCTGATGAACTGCTGTATGAACGCACACATGGCTTCAGTTTCAGCTTCAGACTCTTTGCCTGGCGTCAGCTTGGCTCTGTAACTCTGCAAAACATTGAACAGTGAACATCAACAATGATCTGATGGACACTGAGGCATCAACACACTGTTGTATTCATGTGGAACTGGGATGGATGGATAGAACGATAGAACGATAGAACGATAGATAGAACGATAGATAGAACGATAGATAGATAGAACAATAGATAGAACGATGGAACGATAGAACGATAGATAGATAGAACGATAGATAGAACAATAGAACGATAGAACGATAGATAGAACGATAGAACGATAGAACGATAGAACGATAGATAGAACGATAGATAGAACGATAGAACGATAGAACGATAGATAGATAGATAGATAGATAGATAGATAGATAGATAGATAGATAGATAGATAGATAGATAGATAGATAGAACAGTATTTGTCAGTATTATCTGACAGTTCTGTGAGTGTGTGTTTGAACCTGTGTGTGTGTGTGTGTGTGTGTGTGCATGTGTGTGTGTTTGAACCTGTGTGTGTGTGTGTGTGTGTGTGTGTTTGAACCTGTGTGTGTGTGTTTGAACCTGTGTGTGTGTGTGTGTGTGTGTGTTTGAACCTGTGTGTGTGTGTGTGTTTGAACCTGTGTGTGTGTGTGTGTGTGTGTGTTTGAACCTGTGTGTGTGTGTGTGTGTGTGTGTGTGTGTTTGAACCTGTGTGTGTGCTGCTACGTAGGAGTGGGATCCATCAAACAGGAACAGGACCTCCACCGGCTGGTTCTGCCTCTGCAGCTGAGAACACATTTCAAAGGCCACACACGCCCCGAAGGAGTAACCTGCGATTCGATAGGGCCCGTCCGCCTGAACCTGTCTGATACAGGACACGTAGTAGGACGCCAGGGACTCGATACTGTCCAGAGGAGCAGCTGGAACCACAGAGACAAACACAGGACATGGACTTCAGTTCAGGAACAAACAGCAGGCATGAACCCTTTACATTAGGGGGATTCAGATCCGGTCCTGGAGGGCCCGGATCCTCCATGTTTTAGATGTTTCCCTCTTCCATCACACCTGGAAGCCTTTACACCAGGGGTCTCAAACATGTGTCCCAGGGCCAAATGCGGCCGGTCAAAGGTTCCAATCCGGCCCCTGGGATGAATTTACAAAGTGTAAAAATTCCACATATTCATTTTAGTTCCAGTTCCACATACAGACCAATATGATCTACAGTCAAATAATAACAGCAGAAGAACCAACAAAAAAGAATGACTGCATATTTTCTTCTTGGTTTGATGTAAAAAGAAATGACATTATGCCTATAAATAATGACAACTTCAAATTTTTGTCTTTGTTTTAGTGCAAAAAAACCCATTAAATTATGAAAATATTTACATTTTCAAACTATCCTGTAACAATAAAATGTGAATAACCTGAACAAATATGAACAACCTGAAATGTCGAAAGAAAATTTAGCACAATTTGAACAGTTTTCTGCCTGTTCCTCAGTGTTTAGTGTCTTTGTAGATCTGATCCATAATGCACATGGACAAATGATAAGTTGAGGCAGAATATTGTTAAAATTGCTCTCATTTTTCTGAAGAAATTTCAGTTTTTTCAGGTTATTCACATCTTTTTTTTTTGGATAGTTTATAAAAGTAAGTATTTTCATAATTTAATGGGTTTTTTTTGCTCTAAAACAAAGACAAAAATTTGCAGTTGTCATTATTTATAGGTTATTCTGTTATTTGACTGGTCTGGCCCACTGGAGATCAAATCGGGCTGAATGTGGAACCTGAAAGAACATGAGTTTGAGAACCCTGATCTACATCCTCCTCTTTAGAAACATCCTAATAATACTTCAACAGACAGTAACATTCATATTAGTGTCAGTAAGAGTTGTAATATTTCAGATTTAACTACAGACAAAGTTTTAGAGTGGACATAAAATGGTTTAGTTTGGGTGCTTTTAAATACCGTTGGTGCACTGGAGGCCGTAGCAGGGCATGGTCAGCTGGGATGTGAGCGTCTTAAACGCAGCGATGGAGCCCTCTATGGGATGGACCAGGAACAGCGGCCTGTCCTGAGTCTGACCTTTACTGATCGGAACCACCGTCGGGCCCCGAGGGTCGACCAACAGCTGCGATAGATCCGTGTCCATCAAAGAGCGAATGACGCCGCTCTTGGCTGGATGAGAGTCTGGTGGTGAGAAGAAAGAGAGAAAAAACACAGGAATGAGGTAAGACGTGTTAGAACAGGGATTAAAGCAAAAATTTTTCATCTGACTGAAAATTTTCTTCTGGTCAAAATCATTGACCACTATTAAAAATGATGCAATACAATACTACTATAGCGTACAAGTTTATATAGTCAAATTTGGCAATACTGTAAAACACACTGAATGGGAGAGTGTACAGGTGTAGAAGATTAGTAACATGGATAGAAAAAATGTCATGACTGGTATTGGTGGGGGGTCTGGGGGTCCTCCCCCAGAAAATTTTTGAAACTTCAGGTCAATTTTGGTGCTCTGTGGTTAATTTTAAAGGGTATGAAAACCTTTGAAGCAAGTGAAAATAATAACTAGAAGAAAACCTTACTGCAAAAAATGAGTGAAAAACTTTTTATTTAACAATTTAGGAACTCCTAAAACATAACTCCAACTCCAACAGCACATGAATTTTGGGGAAAATGTCTGTGTAAATGTAACCCTAACCAACTAATCTTTTATTTTTTCAGCTTTTATATTTATATATATTTATATATTCCGTTACAGATCCTCTCTGAGGGTATTTAAAATACAGTGGCTTTGCAAATACCAAGGGTGTTACTCATTCATTCAATTTTATCTTCGTACTGTACCACACAGATAGAAATAAGATGCTAAACGGGTCAAAATAAAGCACTTATGCAGTCGGGCGCGTAACCGCGTAAGGCCGCGGCGCGCACAGCCGCACGCACGGGAAGGGCACATACACACAAACACACACACTAGTCATATACCGGCAAGAGGAAACAAGCTATGAACCCAAACATGAAGGTACATGTAGATCAGTTCTGTCTTCTTCCCTTTTCGCTGTGGTTCTTTCATAATGAAAGCTACTTGTTAGCACTAAACTAAAGTTAGTCTGGAGGCTGAACTTCGGTAAAGCTGAACTTGTCCATGTGTTTCTGAGGCACAGAATGAGCAGCGTTTCCTTCCAAAGAGAAATAGTCATCAATCTCTCCTCCCGACATATAAATAAAGAAGTCATCTTCTTATCATCACTGTTAAAACTATCAGCCCCCTGTGCGTGGCGTGCCTGTGTTAAACACCTGCAGACCCAGGACAGCAGACCCAGGACAGGATCGTGACTGGACTCCGTGAAACACGTGGGGAAGTTACTTCAATATGACTTTTTTCCCCCCTCAATTTTTCCTTTTGACGGAAATCCGTCGTGGTGACGGAGAACTTTAATCCCTGTGTTAGAAAGAAACTAAATGAGTACACGGAACAGGGGATGAGAGCAGGGGTGTCAACGCCAGGTTAGTTCAGGGTCATATTCAGCCCACGATGAGTTAAAGTGGACCGGACCAGTACAATAATAAAAATAATAGGATCAGAATGGATCAATATTAGAAAATATTATAAGAAAAAAAAACTGAAAAAAAGAAAAAAAAGAAAATAGAGAGAAGAAAAAAAAGATTAAGAGAAGAAAAAAGAGAGAAAAGCAAGGAAAAAAGAGAATAGGAAGAAAAAGAAAAGAGAAAGAAAGGAGAAAAAAGAGGAGAAAAAGAAGAGAAAGAAGAGAAAGAAAAGAAAGAAGAGAAGAAAACAGGGAAGAGGAAAAAACAAAAAAAAAGAACTGATCGATATTTCTGATAATTCAGGCAGTAAAAAATTTCCACCTGTTCTGGATATATTTATATATGGACATCAAATTTAACGCTTTTTAAAGCCATTTAAGGCCTTAATTTTCACAAAATCTATTTAATGACTTTTACTGCTTTTTAATTTCCCGCATAAACCCTGATAAATGAGTGAAACTCATACAATACCATTTGAAACGTCTTGTTTTCCATTAGCCAGCTGCCGCAGCTTGTTTATGCTGAGTTGGCGGATCTCCCTCATGGCCATCACGATGTCGTAGTCTCGCTCCAGCGTCTGGCGAACCTCCACGCCCATCAACGAGTCCAGACCCAGATCGGCCAATGAGGCGTCGGCGTTCAGGCTGTTGACGTCCCGTACACCTGAGGATCACAGCAGGAGTTACAGCGGATCGGTTCATCATCTGCACCTTCGTCAGCTGTTTTCACCACCGTCTTCTGTCCGTCCGACGCCGACTCAATGTGTCGGTTGTATTTTAGATTCCAACCACAGCAGCCGTCGGTGGACATGCGCTCTGAAAACACTTATTAAGAACCTCCAAATAAGTGATGTGATGGTCCATCTTTAAATTCCTGCTCTATGAATAAGATCTCCGCTCTAAGGACATGTCCTGGTCTCCTATCTGTTTATATGTGTTTTATAAATAGGTGTGTGTGTCTCAGTCAGATGCATACTTGTGTCTGTTTCTGAGTGCCTTTGGATGGTGAAGGAAACTGGACTTACTGACACCTGGACTTTCTTGGACATTTCTCTGTAGGACAGTGTTCTGATGGTCTGTCTCTCTTCTATCATTAATTGCCTTTTTCTCTTTTCCATTTTATAGTAACACACTACTCTGCAGTACAATACTGTTCTAATAATGCTCCAACAGTATGGTACCAAAGTGTGTTCCAACACTACTTTTCTGCAGACACAGGGGGTTGGAAGGAATTCACAAACGTTGGGACACCTGGAGGAATTGGTAGCACCAACTTTTGAGGCTTGATCAACCTCCACTGCTGCAGAACTGCATTAAGTTGTTAACCCATCTCTTGTTCACCTTTTTGTATAATTCTGAAATGTACATTATTTTTCAGTTTTGTTTAACCTTAACTTTTTTTTTTTTTTTTTACCTCTGGCAGTTCACCTTTGTACCATTTCAAGCTGTTCATTGGACTGGAACTGCCTGAATTTCAATACAAAACTGGAAAAATTGGGGTGTTCTAAAACTTTTGACCGGTAGTGTACATGTGTATATATCTCCTATAGACAGTGAGTATATATATGTGTGTATATCTCCTACAGACAGTGTGTATATATATATGTGTACATCTCCTATAGACAGTGTGTATATAAGTGTGTATATTTCCTATTGACAGTGAGTGTGTATATATATATATATATATATATATATATATATATATATATATATATATATATATATATATATATATATATATATATGTGTGTGTGTGTGTATATCTCTTAGAGACAGTGTGTATATATGTGTGTATATCTCCTATAGACAGTGAGTATATAAGTGTGCATATCTCCTACAGATAGTGTGTATATGTGTGTGTATATCTCCTATAGATAGTGTGTATATATGTGCGTATATCTCCAATAGATAGTGTGTATATGTGTATGTATATCTCCTATAGACAGTATATATATATGTTTGTATATCTTACCCAGAATGTGTGCTACAGCGTCCACCAGGTCTCTCTGACTTCCTGCTTCGGTCTTGACCACCGTCCTCTCTGCCAGGACAAAGCTGGACATCACCGGCCGCCGCTGGCAAATGAATGCGTCCAGCGCCTCCAGGCAGGACGTGATGCGTTGAGGTAAAGTTCCACCGATGACCGTGTCGTTGCCACCCATGGTCTCCAGGACCACACCCACATCGCCAATGGCTCCCCATTGGACTGCCAGTCCGGGTAGGTTATCGTAGCGGCGCTTCTCGCACACGCGCTCCATGGCTGAGTTTGCGTAACCATAGTTACTTTGGCCAGCGTTGCCACGGCCACAGCTCACAGAGGAGAAGGCCACGAAGTAGCTGAGGTCTGGACATAACTTTCTGGTCACTCTGGGAAGAAAAGGAAGCAGGTTTATAAGCACCCAAAGAGAAGTCAGTAGAACTCCTTAAATGATCTGCATAGACTTAAAGGTGCAGGAGACTTTCATGACCAATTTTCCATCAGATCTGTCAAACCTCAGTCATATCCTCAGTATCATGAGTCTGTAAGTCTTTCTGTCATTACTCACCTGAATCTCTTGCATTACGGTGAACAGTTTCTTAGAGCCATCCACCAGAAACAAACCATGTGTTTACAAACAGAGCCAGGAGGGAACTCGGGCATCTTCAGAATTTTGTTGCAACGTGCATTGTGGGAAAGAGAGGTTCACGCAGCCGCCTGACAGCGGCAGCACTACCATCTGATATTACGTGAATGAAACAAACACAATGCGGAAACGGCTGAAACGCGGAAACAGCTGAAACAGGGAAACGGCTGAAACGGGGAAACAGCTGGAGGAATATGCATAGCGGGAAGGGAGCTCCTGCCTGTTTGTAGCAGCTGCCGCTGTCAGGTGGCTGCGTGAGCCTTCGCTTCCCACAATGCACGTTGCAACAAAATTCCGAAGATACCCGATTTCCCTCCCGACTCTGTTTGTAAACACATAGTTTGTTTATGGTGGATGGCACTAAGAAACTGTTCACTGTAATGCAAGAGATTCAGGTGAGCAATGACAGACAGACTTACAGATTCATGATACTGAGGATATGACTGAGGTTTGACAGATTTGATGGAAAATTGGTCACGAAAGTCTCCTGCACCTTTAAGGAAGAGCGTGGATCTTACTTGTCCAAATTAATGGTGCCATCATATTTTGGTTTGTTAACATCAACGAAGAGCTGAGGAGTTAGATTCTCCAACATGCCATCTTTCAACACCTGAAGTTTTAGATGAAAAAAAAATAGGACAAACACTCAGTTGAAGCCACAGAAGTGTGTATGAAGCCCACCAAAGAGTCCAGTGGTCCAGAGTATGTTCAGAACCAGACACAGTTAAAAAGGGACTGATAATTACCATGGCCAGGTGGAAGACGCCACCTACTGGACCCATCCTGCATGCCTCACCGATCAGTCTTTCTGTTCCTTCAAGCGTGCTCACGTCATTTGTCGACACTAGCACGTCCACACCTTGACTCCGCCATTCTTGGACTCGCTTTGCCTGGTACCCTAGAAAAGAATCACAACCAGTCATGAAGTTCAACAGGTTCTACTCATGTGGCATCAGACCAAAGCTTCAGTCTGCGTAAGGGATTCACCTGGAAGGACTTGGAATTACGAGTAAGTACAGCTGGGATATAGGCCAAAGTACAACTGAGACATGGGCCAAAGTACAACTGAGGTATAGGCCAAAGTACAGCTGAGATATAGGCCAAAGTACAGCTGATATACAGACCAAAGTATAGTTCAGATATAGGCCAAAGTCCAGATGAGATATAGGCCAAAGTATGGGTCTAGCGTCTATCTTGAAACTTCAGACAGATATCAACTGACTATGTATAATCGACTTATAGGAAGTCAGAGTTGACCTTTCATGTGGTACCAGTTTTGTTGACCTTGGATGACCTACAAAGGTCAAATGTGAAGTCATGATTTTCAAGATACTCCATTTTCACCCATAACTCTCAGTTTCGCAGAAAAAAGGCTAGTAACATGATACAAAGTGTGAAAAAAGTAGGAAATTAAGTATTTTTTTGTTTTTCCATATCATTTCCTGTTTCAGAGTTATGGCAGAAAACATCTCTATTTCCCGCACTTTTTTGCAATTTCCATTCCCTTATAACTTCGGAACTGTTTAAGACGGAAGAATACAACTTCTACCACAATGTTCAGCTAGAAAAGTAGGAAACAGTGTTCTTTTAGTTTTCCTCTGTCACTTCTGGCTTTTGAGTTAGAATGGTTGAAAGTTTGTCACTTGTGTGTAAATTCACTAAATGTCTTCTATCTGTGAAATGATGCAGATATGGACTAACAGTATTATCCACTGATCAGAACTCACAAATGGTCTTTCATTTGGGAACAATTTTGCTGACCTTCAATGACCTTGAAAGGTCAAATTCATAATTTCCAAAATACCCCATTTTTTAACCATAACTCCTTCAATTTTGCAGGTAGAGAAAAAACACTAGTATCAAGTTATAAAGCGTGAAAATATCGGCCAAAGTTCTCGGCCAAAGTTCTCGGTCAAAGGCCTCCGACAAATGCACTATGACAGTTTCATCTGTATGTCTGTGCCCGTACCTACAAAACATGCCTACCTGATAACTACAAAACATTAGAGCCCAATTTATTTGTCCAATTTGACCTTGTGTGAGACTGCAAATGAAAACAAATTTTGGGCTAACTCTGGTACAATGTATGAAAGAGCCACACTTTTTATATTTAATTTGAGATGGTTCCATTCAAACAAAGTTAATCCACCCTGGATGTAACTCACCGTTCCTAATGCCTGATCTGGAAGTCAGCACCAGTTTCCGGGCTCCTCTTTCGGTCAACCACTGAGCTAATTCAAGTCCAAAGCCCCCAAGTCCACCAGTGATGATATAGGAGTGGGAGGCAGGACAGAAAGTCCGGCAGATCGCAGGAAGAGTCAAAGGGGAACCAGTTTGGAATGTCTGATCCTCCGGACGGATCTGTGGGAACAACACAACAATCATCATGGCTGCACATGTAAGTTAAGTTAAGTTCCTAAACAAGTCCCCCAGAGAAAATGAAGCCATTTATGCCCAGTGACACTAAAACAAAAGCTGAAAAATGTAAAAAAAAAAAAAAAAAAGAGGAAGTCTTATGTGAGTATCCACAGACAAATGCCAACCTGACAGACTCCACCAAAGGAGATGTTATGAGCTGCTCATCAATGTAACAGCAACACAACTATATATTATTTTGGGCTAGGGTTAGGGTTGGGGTTGGGGCTGGGGCTGGGGTTGGGGCTGGGGTTGGGGCTGGGGCTACGGCTGGGGCTACGGCTGGGGTAGGGGCTGGGGTTTGGGCTGGGGCTACGGCTGGGGTTGGGGCTGGGGTTTGGGCTGGGGTTTGGGCTACAGCTGGGATTGGAGCTGGGGCTATGGCTGGGGTTGGAGTTGGGGCTGGGGTTGGGGCTGGGGCTATGGCTGGGGTTGGGGCTGGGGCTATGGCTGGGGCTGGGGTTGGGGCTGGGGTTGGGGCTGGGGTTGGGGCTGGGGCTAGGGTTGGGGCTGGAGCTACGGCTGGGGTTGGGGTTGGGGCTGGGGTTGGGGCTGGTGCTACGGTTGGGGCTGGGGCTATGGCTGGGGTTGGGATTACGGCTGGGGTTGGTGCTATGGCTGGGGTTGGGGTTGGGGTTGGGGCTGGGGTTGGCCTAACCCTAGCCCCTAACCCTTAACCCTCAGTCCATGTAGGCATCTGGATTTTCCAAGTCTGGCATGAAAACAACAAAGGACTTCCTTGAAATGACAGAAACCAGGGACAACAGACACAACCCCAGTTAAACACAGGCAGGAGTCAGTGGTGTGATGAGTATGGAAGGACTGGTACCAGTAGGACCGTTACTGTATGATCAGTAATGACAAAAGGACAACAACTGGATTATTATTATACCAGCGCTGATGATGAACAGGACTGTCAAACCTGGCCTTCCTTAAATAAGTGTCTCCATTTTGTACAGAATCCAACCTGACAAACATGGAACTGCAGTGGTGTCTGAGTGGACTCCACCACACGACCCACCGTCCCTGCACTAAAACCAAACCTTCAAGTCTGAAATGGAACTGACCTGCAGGACCACTTTTCCGATGTGTTTTCCCTGGGCCATGTATCTGAAGGCCTGCTCCACCTGGTCCCTCCCAAA
This sequence comes from Sphaeramia orbicularis, assembly GCF_902148855.1. Classification (NCBI taxonomy): domain Eukaryota; kingdom Metazoa; phylum Chordata; class Actinopteri; order Kurtiformes; family Apogonidae; genus Sphaeramia; species Sphaeramia orbicularis. The sequence continues at coordinate 44,739,042 of NC_043975.1, forward strand.
CACGGTGGTCTTCAGGGGCTGGACCACAGCGTCCTCAATGCCCTTCTGCAGCAGCTCAGACACCTCCTCCCACTCTGGGTTTCCTTCTTCAAACAGAGCGTCCAACAGGATGCCATGGAAGGTGACGTTCTTAAGGAACACAGACATACCTGCACCAACGGAAAGCAGAAGAAACACACTTTATACACACACAGAGACACACACATTATACACACACACACACACACACAGAAACACATATACACACAGAGACACACACACACAAACATACAGGCACACAGACAAGGCAGACACACACACACACACACACAGACACACACACACAGGTGTTGTGGTTCAGACCTAAAGGGGAGTTGTTGGACAGGTCGTATTTGCCGATCTCCAGGAAGTGTCCGTGTCTGGAAAGGCATCGAATACTGGCTTGAAGCTTCTCCTCAGACAGAGAGTTGAGCACCAGGTCCACACCTGACATGACAAACACCAAGAGCACATCACAACAGCACAACAACACTCTGCTCATTACACGACTGCTTTAGTGTCTAGTTAAAATATATAAAAAATAAAATAAAAATCACAGTGCAACAAGAAGTCATTTCACTGGTATCCGCACTTTATTTGTATGATTAATGTCATATTCTGTCTAAAGGCAGCCATACACATACACAAGTATGTGTGAGCTTGTGGGTTTGCATATATATGTGTGTGTGTGTGTGTGTGTGTGTGTGCGGGTGAGTGGGTGGGTGTGGGTGGGGGGCAGTACTGATTTTTAAACTGATATGTAAAGCACTCTGTGCTACAGTTTTTAATGTATGAAAAGTGCTATATAAATAAAGATTATTATTATTATTATTATTATTACACTGCGCGATTATTTCAATCGTTGCACGCAGCTCCATCTCAAACTGTGCGAATCAATCGTAAAGTCAGGCTCACGATTCATGTTCTCACACTGTTTGTATGCGACCTGACTGCTCACAAGTAGGATCATACACCAGAGGACGCACGACATGTTCGAGTGTTGTATCTGGAAATACAACGTAAAAATACCAAGGAATCCAGAAGTACATAGACAATTGTGTATTGGCGTTAGTCACGAAACAGTAGTGCTAAACAAAAACAACGAGCTGCTTTGGCAATATGTGCCAGTATCTGCGGGAAATCAAAAAAGAAGAAAAGACAACAACGCGTTTGGTGCAGAAATTGGTTGGCCAGACGTGGACAGTATGGGCTGTCAACCCTACAGCAAAGGGAACTAGAGGTAAGCTGCAAAAGCTAAATTGCATTTGGCCAATAACCAGCTACTGTAAGCTTAGAATTAGCTTACAGTAGGTGGCTATCATTGTATTCGCACATGCACAGTGTGAGAATTTGAGGCCCATGGGCTCATGGCACTGCTTTGACAGTACGATACACTCACAAGGAGCGAGCAGGATTTCAAACAGCTCCATTTTCCTTGTGAACACACAATTGCTGGTTGTGAGGTGGTCGTGAGGTGTTAATGGCTTCTCCTTACCCCATGTACACTGCACCAAGCACGACACATGATTAGAGGCACATCTGGCCCGATCCCAGATAGAGTCGCACGAGTGAGAAATCGTCTCTAAAATCGCACAGTGTATGGCCGCCTTAACTGAACTGTAGTAGTGTTGATATTGTGTTGGAATTGCCTGTAATTCAAATGAGGTCGCCTGAAATTTCAAGTAAGTGATATTAAAAAAACACAACTTCTTAATATAAATCTGTGTTGAGTTGACAGAGCCAATCCCAATCCATATCAGACGAACTGTGGTTGTGAAACTGCAGCACTGTGGTTCTGTTTATCTGTCAAATGTTCATTGTGGTCAGTTTCAGATGCTGCAGCTCTTTCATAATTCTTAGTTTGAGTTCTTGTTTGTTCAGTATTAATTGTCAGCCTTGTAAATCCAAGCTGGACTGACTGTACATATCCTGACCAAGGAAAATAAAATTCTCACTTTGTGCAGTAATCTACACCTGGCTTTACTGCCTCCGTCCACAATAATATATATTATATAGACTAAATGTCCTCTAAAATTAACATTTATTTGCAACATACTAGAGCAAACTATTACATGATCAAAAATAAATTAGTTTCAGCAAAAAAAAAAAGTCTTTGTTTTGAATGTCTGGGGTCGGCAGAAATTTGTGATGTTAAAATGGGGTCAGGAGACCAAAAAGGTTGGAACCAGTGGTGTAGTGTAAACTGATTCCATGTCAGGGTGTATCCCACCTTTGCCTCCTGTTTGTCTGAGAATGTGTGTTTCGAAGGACGTGTCTCTGGAGTTGGCGAAAGACTCTGCTGTCAGCTGAGGGAACTTCTGCTGTAGGTACACTTGTTTTTCTGCTGAGCCTGGAGAGGACACACACAAAGACATGAGGCTCTGCCCACACACCAGGTCTGAATAAACTATCTGGATTTTTGGGTGAAATCAGATTTTTTTTGTGTGTTGGTTCATATCCCACATTAAATGTAACTTCTATCTGTTTTGAGTCTGAACTGAATGTGACCCTGAAGTGACCCACATGCATTGAAGAGGTCCTGATGGAATACGAGACCACACAGACACACACTGTGTTTACAGAAGGAAATATGGAGGGACACAGAAGAGTGATGTCTGTCGCATTTCAGTGACGTAAAGGTCGGATAAATGCGACCTGGACGTTCAGACTGAAGTCACATTGGAAAATATCAGATACATATTGGATTTAGGACCACATCTGAAAGTGGTCTGGGTCAGATTTAGGACCACATCTGAAAGTGGTCTGGGTCAGATTTAGGACCACATCTGAAAGTGGTCTGGGTCAGATTTAGGACCACATCTGAAAGTGGTCTGGGTCAGATTTAGGACCTCATATGAAAGTGGTCTGGGTCAGATTTCCAATCATTATTTTCTTGTTTTGTCTGTTCCTCCTGTTCTCAAACTGACGTCCATTCTGGTCCAGACTCTGCTGACAACGACAACCAATGGAATCACACACATCACCAAACGATTCCCTTGGTAAGGCTAGTGACGTTCATTTTGTCTTCTGTTTATGTAATTATACTTCTCTTTTTTCTTTTGTTCAGACAAGGTATAGTTTTTTAGATGTGACCTGCTTGACAGTCTCGACTGTGACTCCAGTCTTCCTCAGAAGCGTCATCCGACGTGCTGCTGACGTGTCATTTATCAGCTGGCTCAAACGCTGGATCAAGGAGGCAATAGAGATCAGGAAGCGGGCGACCAATACCATCAGCCGGGACGAGGGGGCATACACCCTCTCGCACACCTGGGATATCCTCCTCCAGAGACCACCCAAGGCGGAGGAGGCGCGGTCGGCTCGACGAGCTCTGATCGGTCCGTCGAGCCAACCAGCTGATAAATGACAGGTCAGCAGCACGTCTGATGACGCTTCTGAGGAAGACTGGAGTCACAGTCGAAACTGTCAAGCAGGTAACATCTAAAAAACTATACCTTGTCTGAACAAAAGAAAAAAGAAAAGTATAATTCCCTTGGTATTTGCGTGCATTCATGTTCAGTAAAAAAACAGTCTAGTGGTGTGAGGTCTGGTGACCTGGACAAACAAGTGGATTGGACAAAATGATTGGAAAAAAATTTAAACTAATAAAAACTAGCAAACCTGCTCTAAAAACAAACTAAAACTTACTGAATTAGACAAAAAAAGTCAAAACTAAATAAAACTAAACTCCAATGAAAAATCCAAAACTATTAGAACCTTGGTGGAAACACACCAAGGTTTTTCTAAATTGCAGGTAAATGATAAAAGTTACTGTGTTGGAAAAGTTACTATAAATACAGATCAAATCACATTTTATGAGCAATTCATACAGAAAACAAGGACATTTCAAAGGGTTCACACTGTTTTTCTTGCCATTGTATAAGGAATGTTTGAACATTTGTGAATGTTGAACATGACTAACTGGGTTTTACCTAGTTCCAGTTGACACATTAAACAGCATCTGTTAGAAAAGGACATTTTAATGAAGTTCTCACCGACTGTTGTGAAGACTTTGCATTTCTTGCTGAGTGCGATGGCGATGGCGGCCTGGCCCACTCCCCCTGATCCTGAATGGATAAGTACACTTTGTCCGGACCGGAGTCTTCCTCGCACCACTAAAGAGTAGTAGGCGGTGGCATAAACCACAGGTACTGAGGCCGCCTGCTCCAGCGTCCTGCACAAACACAAGCATCAACTATGGACTGGACCCACAACTCACATTAGCAGGTACTAGACTGTACCAACTATGGACTGGACCCACAACTCACATTAGCAGGTACTAGACTGTACCAACTATGGACTGGACCCACAACTCACTTTAGCAGGTACTAGACTGTACCGACTATGGACTGGACTCGCATTAGCAGGTACTATGGACTGGACCCACAACTCACATTAGCAGGTACTATGGACTGGACCCACAACTCACATTAGCAGGTACTAGACTGTATCAATTATGGACTGGACCCACAACTCACATTAGCAGGTACTAGACTGTACCGACTATGGACTGGACCCAGAACTCACATTAGCAGGTACTAGACTGTACCAACTATGGACTGGACTCGCATTAGCAGGTACTATGGACTGGACCCACAACTCACATTAGCAGGTACTATGGACTGGACCCAGAACTCACATTAGCAGGTACTAGACTGTACCAACCAGAAAACAGAAAAGGAACACCTCTACTCCACCTCTGATTAATGCATGGTATGGATGTGTGCCCAGTATGACTCCATTACTGTTACTATGACAACAGCCTGCATTTGAGGTGTGTCCTCAAACAAACGACTACATTGCATACATACATCAGGGGTTCCCAAACTTTTAAACTTGTGACCCCCAAAATAACGGTACCAGAGACTGGTGACCCCCACTGTCCCCAAAGTGACCGAAGCATTAGAAAAACGTACACACAGGAGTCACACAATGATACTGTGGCATACTTAACACATTGCATTGTGGGTATTAGATATTTTACTCACTGTGTTCTGTTTTATGTGCAGGGGTTGGGGGGGGGGGTTATGTTCATGATTATTTATGTTAATGTGTCTGGTTTACAGCATTTATTGGCATTTTCATGTTTATGTTTATAATTATTTTTATTAATGTGGCACCATTACTCAAACCTGTCCAACAATGCTTTACCAGTTTGTCGTTGTTCAGCCGTTGTTCATGACATATTATTGAAACCTTTGCTCTTTCAAAGTAAAAGCACTTCCTTTACATCTGTAAACTCATAATGTCAATATCCTTCCTTCAAAGTACAGGTGTAACAGTTCTGTCCTTAATCAGTCGTAAACACCTCAGGGATCACATCAACAGGATTCTGAAAATCATCTCGCGACCCCCAGGGGGTCACAACCCTCCCTTTGGGAACCCCTGGTGTAAAGGATCAGTGTATAATACTGTATCTACTGATATCCAGTGTTGAAGTTACAGATTACAACCACCTGAAATAGTAATACTTACCAGGTTGAGGGAACATCCCAGAGGAAGCGTTTGTCAGCGTCCACACATGTGGCCAAGCCTTTAGCAGGAAGTAACCCCATGACACGCCGACCGCCTGAGTCACGACCAGAGAACTCCATCCCCAGCATGCACTGCTGCAGGGCTAGGTCACCTACAAGAATTTCCCTACTGTTATTTATACTTTTACTAAAACCACAGAAGAAGCACTGCTTTATGTGTTTGAAAAATACTGTGTACCTGGAATTGCATCTGGGGGCAGTTTTCCTGTGGCCAGCATTATGTCTCTGAAGTTGAGCGAGCTGTAGTAGACGTTACACAACTGCACATTGGGATCGTCGTTCACAAAGTGACGGAGCGGTGAGGCGATCCATCGGAGTGAAGACAGGTCACCTCGAGTCAAAACGTTGACGTAGGCCTGCTCTGTCAACTCTTCTCTAAGAGCTAACATCCACAACACACCAGCAAGAATGAGTGAATAAAGGAAATGAAAACATTCTTAAAGTCATCCACGTTCAACTTATCGTCATCATGTGTGAATATGATAACACTCTTACATCGATCACAGTAACAAGGTTTATAAATTAAATCAGATGAATACATCATCCTTGCATCATAATCTGAAGTAGTGAGGTATGACCAAACAGGTGTGAAAGGTCACAGCATCCTCATCCTCTGGACCATTCATATCAACCTGTGAATCATCAGTATCAACCTGTGGACCAGCACTATGTAATAATGTAAGCATCCAAACTAAAAGTAGGAGGTTTGAAACCCTGTGTTACTGAGTCTTTGCTCTGTTTCAGTGGAAATACCTTTAAAAGAAAAGATCAAATTTCCATGGGGGGCTAATAATTCCATCCTCATCTGTAATTACATTATTTTACCAGTTTCCACCGGAGGCGGTGGAGGTAATAGATGAATGGATCTATGTGGACTGGTCCATGTTAGGGTTCTGGTGAAGGGTACTGTGTCCAACCATCAGAATCAGGCTTCAGGGGTCAATGGTACCGACTGTCCAAAGGGACAGGCCCCAGGGTGGTCCACAACAGGACACAAAGACCAGTTTATCTAGGATCAAGTGGTGTGTTGATGTACCGTGAGTGATGAGCTGGTGTCTGAAGACCCCCCAGCGTCCATCTCTGAATACATTCATCAGCAGATCCTTCTCCAGTAACGGATGCATGGATTTAGCGTTCGACTGCAGTGTTGGTGTTACTGAGGCCTCGTTCAGATTGGACACAAACGCACAACTAGTGAATGACAACAAACACAATTAGAGTTGTAGACCCATGTTACTGACCTGAAACAAAGATAAGCATATACCCATGGATGAAACCACACCATGACATCTATGTTTTTACTGACACTGCTTCACTTTTTACTGGTAACAGATTATTGTACAAATCATTTGAGTTTAACAGAGCAGAGAAGCAAAAAATAAAAGGTGGAAAAAAATAATGCCTAAATTCAAAACTATACTCAAAACAAAGCACAGTTAGTACTTTCAGCTAAAATGTTATTTCATTTTAAAAAATGTGTCGCAGTCTGATGGGTGGATTCGATTGGCTGTGCAGTTACAACTGAAAACTCACTGTATGTGAAAACAAATGTATTAAACTGACGAGAGGTTCATGCCACAGCTAGACTAAATTAGCAGCATTGGTCATTCAAATGATGATATAATTCTAAAATAGGACTATTATGTTATCCATGTATTTTCAAATTTACTGTTTAACAAAAAAATAGAAAAAAAAATTAAAGCACTTTATTATTGCTTTATTAAAATGTCAAATGATAGATATGTACTTACATTCCTGAACAGAAAACTTAGTTCTAGGTGTTGAATGTTATGTATAACTGATTTGTGACTTTGCCCAGTTGAACCGGCTCAAATTAGGTCATAAAAGGGTTAATTCAGTTTGACGTTCTTCCTTCCTGTTCAGAATAATACAATGTTGAGCTCATATTATTAATGATCGTTGTTGATTTTTATTATTATTATTATTTACCTTATATTATATTTGCTGTATACAGTCATCTACTGACACGAGGAGATGGAGACAACTGTGATTTTTTACATAGAATTGCTTTATGTTAAATAAAAATAGCTCAAAACACAGTGATGGTGAAGTACCTACAGTACAGTTTTTAGGTTTCTGTGATTTACCCTCTGACAACTCTTACTTTATTATGATGTTTTGTGTTTTTCCACAGAAAATGTAACCAAAGTGAATGTTCTTGACGAACAAGAGTGCAAGAAAGAAAATAATCAAATGTCAGAAAAGTAAAACTACAACAGCTACAAACAAGCATAACCCACTCTGATACAAAAAAGACAGTTCACTAGTGTGTTTCAGTTACAGAAACATGGTCAGGGTGGAACAGTAAAGTAATGTGATGAGGTGAAACAGGTCAAATAGGTATAGGTGTTCGTATGTCCTACCGTATCCGACTGCCTCCTGGTTCTTGCCGTAGACAGTTCACCATTCCCACGATGCCACAGTGGGGCTGAGAAGCGGTCAACCAGACTGGACTGTCTGATGGTTGAGCCAACGTCAGCTGCACCACAGAGAAACAAACACACCCACTTAATGAATAAGGTCACTAACCCTAACCCTTATAATGAATAAGGTCACTAACCCTAACCCCGATAATGAATAAGGTCACTAACCCTAACCCCGATAATGAATAAGGTCACTAACCCTAACCCTGATAATGAATAAGGTCACTAACCCTAACCCCGATAATTAATAAGGACACTAACCCGATAATGAATAAGGTCACTAACCCTAACCCTTATAATGAATAAGGTCACTAACCCTAACCCTGATAATGAACAAGGTCACTAACCCTAACCCTTATAATGAATAAGGTCACTAACCCTAACCCCGATAATGAATAAGGTCACTAACCCTAACCCCGATAATGAATAAGGTCACTAACCCTACCCCGATAATGAATAAGGTCACTAACCCTAACCCTGATAATGAATAAGGTCACTAACCCTAACCCCGATAATGAATAAGGTCACTAACCCTAACCCTGATAATGAAGAAGGTCACTAACCCTAACCCTGATAACGAATAAGGTCACTATAGGGTTAGTGACCCCGATAATGAATAAGGTCACTAACCCTAACCCTTATAATGAATAAGGTCACTAACCCTAACCCCGATAATGAATAAGGTCACAAACCCTAACCCTGATAATGAATAAGGTCACTAACCCTAACCCCGATAATGAATAAGGTCACTAACCCTAACCCTGATAATGAATAAGGTCACTAACCCTAACCCCGATAATTAATAAGGACACTAACCCGATAATGAATAAGGTCACTAACCCTAACCCCGATAATGAATAAGGTCACTAACCCTAACCCTTATAATGAATAAGGTCACTAACCCTAACCCTGATAATGAACAAGGTCACTAACCCTAACCCTTATAATGAATAAGGTCACTAACCCTAACCCCGATAATGAATAAGGTCACTAACCCTAACCCCGATAATGAATAAGGTCACTAACCCTAACCCCGATAATGAATAAGGTCACTAACCCTAACCCTGATAATGAATAAGGTCACTAACCCTAACCCCGATAATGAATAAGGTCACTAACCCTAACCCTGATAATGAAGAAGGTCACTAACCCTAACCCTGATAACGAATAAGGTCACTATAGGGTTAGTGACCCCGATAATGAATAAGGTCACTAACCCTAACCCTTATAATGAATAAGGTCACTAACCCTAACCCTGATAATGAATAAGGTCACTAACCCTAACCCTGATAATGAATAAGGTCACTAACCCTAACCCAGTGCATATGAATGACACTTGTTCCCTTTGGTTTGTATTTGAGAACATATTTGGACATTTGTCTTCTAAGTCCACAGCAGAGGCTGGTACTTACTTTGAGCGTTTCCACCCAGCTGTAACTGGTGTCGTCCACAGTCACAAAAATGGGGTCTTTCACAGGAACCCGACGACGGCAAAGGAAGAGGGCGGAGCCATAAAAAGACTTCTTGACAGCAACGAGGCTAAGGCCCGCCTCCAAGAAGACGTTCTCCCACTCAGCCTATCAGCAATGAGTAAATGATATGAACCACATATCAGCAGCAGCATAACGTTTGATCCAGAGTACATTAACTCTGGTCGTTACCCATGGGCCTGGTCACAGGAACTTGGACCATAAACCACTGATTTTATTAAATGACAAAACAAATGTACAAATGATGTAACCTACGAAAGTTGACCTGATACAGTCACTGTCTGAAACAGTGGAATAAACAACAGCTGGAAACCAACACACCTTTGAAAATACACGTTTTTGTGCTTTATCTTTTCTCTGTCTGTTTTCTTCCTGAATATTATTAGGATGTTTTCACTTCAGTCCAATGGTAGATTCTACTGCAGCCTCAACTAGGGATGTAACGATTAGCGGTATAACGATGAACTACGGTAAAATTCCCGACGGTTAGTATTACCATTTAAATTCAAGCTCAACTGTCCAGCTCCGTTTGTCCTCAGACCATAAGACAGTTTTGACCTCATCAGTTCAGTGTGTTTGTCTTCATCTGTCCCTTTGACAGCTCTAAGGGTTTACGTTCTCAGCCTCATTCTGAGCTGTTACTGAGCCTGACTGAACTATGGGACTGCATTCATACATGTGGACTGAGAACTTCCACTGGAGTGTTCGGTCGTTAGTGTTATTGGACACAGTTCCATAATGATCCTTTCAGCATTCATGTATTTGAAGTCAAACAGTATCAGCTCTCTGACATTTATTCTGTTTAGTCTTTACATTTGGACTGAAGAAATAAGAGGTGTTTGTACGTTTGGTGTCACATATATGTTTTTGTTAGACGACTCACACGTTCATTATCTGAGGTTGTTCATCCGTGAGTCAAGGTTATAATAGTTTTGGATTTTTCATTATAGTTTAGTTTTATTTAGTTTTGACTTTTTTTCTCTAATTCAGTTAGTTTTAATTCATTTTTAGAGCAGGTTTGCTAGTTTTTATTAGTTTTCATTGTTTTCTAAATGTTTAGTTTTGGTTTAGTTTTAGTATTCATTTTAATTTTGTCGTATCTTTTCTCTTCTTCTCCGTCGTATTCAAATAAATCCCAGACAGGACTCTGCTGCTTTCTCCCAACTTTAGTCTCCATGTTTCCAGGTAGAGTAGGGACCAGAAGACGACTGGAAACCACAAGTGACCACAAGTGACGGACCGTCAAGTGTCATATGGTGCCACTAGCTAAAATAGCTAGAGCGAAATAAATCAATTTTGTATCAATCCGACATTTAAAAAGATGAAAATGAAGGGAAATGTATCCATAATTTTTATATATTTTAATTAGTTTTGTAAGCACGCAATACAGTTTCAGTTAGTTATCGTTGTTTTTCCTTTTAATTAGTTTTTATTTATTTCAGTTAATGAAAATGTTTTTTCAATTCTAGTTTTTGTCATTTCGTTAGTTTCCGTTAACGATAATAACATTGCTGTGAGTAGCTCTAACCTTCCATTTGGAAATATTTAAAGAATTCAATCAAACAGAAATGACAGAATGACGCTTCTGGAAAAATGGAATTTACATTTAAACATAACAAATCTGTCCTTAAATGTACTGACATGAAAAACAGAGCTGTATATTAATAGGAGTGTTAGAAAATATCAATTCCGCAGTATATTGCGATATTTCATTTCACAATACTGTATCAATATTAAAAAGTACTGTATCAATATTTTTAGGTGTTTATTCAAATGCAGATATGGCAGAGGTTCATTTTTGTTTTTTGGTTTTCCTTATTGTTTATATCTTATTCATTATCATTTAAAGCTGTTTTATTAAATAATGGTTATTTCAATCATCTTAAAAGCACTTTTTACTGTCTGAGAGGCAGATGTTAGTTCCTTTGTTGGGACAAAAATAATGTTCTGATGTTAGTTCTGAACTAATAGAATATGAACATTTGAACAGGATCTTAAACTGTAATGTCTGTAAAACAGAATTTCAGTTTGAACACAGGAACATTTTGTGATATAGCATTAGATCCTGTTGGGATCAAATAAAAATATGTTTAGTATTTGTGCAGATTTCTGGTGTAATTCAATTCTTCAAGGAAATAATCATTTTAAAAAAAGAAACAAACAAAAAATTGCCTTTTTAACAGTATCATGATATATTGTGATATATCGTATCGTGATCCTAGTATTGTGATTTGTATCATATCACCAGATTCTTGCCGATACACAGCCCTATATATAAAGGGCCCTGGTGGTCTGCACTCACCTGTGTCAGTAATCCTGGATGAACGCTGCTCTGATCCGTGTCACAGAGGAATGACACCATCTCTCCCAGTGTGAACCCCTTCAACATGGTGTGGACCAGGATGAACCCGCTCTGTTTTGCAGCAGAACACAAGTTCTCCACCAGCGCTTTAGCGTCGGTTTGTAACGGCCCCCAGGCGTGGTTACACATGACCAAGTCTGCCCCCCCTGCCGAGCCCCCGGGGGCGGGGCCTGTTCGGGGGTCCCACTGAGCCGAAGCCATTCCCATTTGGTCCAAGGTTGATGTGAAGGGGGTCAGCAGGTCCGGGTCGGCCGCCGTGGCCGTGTAGTCCACGTGCAACATGGGCTGGATGTTGAAAAAAGACGAGGCCTTGGAGAAGAGTCGGCCATCACTGGACAGAGCCTGGAAGAGGAGACGGAGACATACAAACAGGTGGTCCAACATGTTCTAAAGCAGGGGGGGGCAAACATGTGGCCCACCAGAGGGTCCATAGTAACAGAAAAACCCATAAATAATGTCAAATATATGTTTTCTTCTTGAAAAACTATGTGAAGAAAATGTTACACCATGAAAATATTTACATTTACAAACTGTCCTTTCACAATAAAATGCCAATAAATACATAAATAAAACTACAAAAGCATTCGGAGAGCGCAGACCTCCGCCAAGGCAGATCAGCTGCCCCCCCCCACCCCCACCCCACAGAGATGATGTGGAATGAGTTCAAGAATATGACAAAGCTTAAACTGCAAAAAAATGAATATTTGATGTAGATAAACTGACTTGAGTTTGGAATATTTATCTGAAAGATCATTTTTAAGATTTGTTAGATCTGCCAAGGAACAGTGGAGGTTATGTTTTCACTGGGGTTTGTCCGTCTGTTTGTTTGTTTGTTTGTTTGTTTGTTTGTTTGTCTGTCTGTCTGTTAGCAAGATAACTCAAAAAGTTATGGAAGGATTTTGATGAAATTTTCATGAAATGTTGATACTGGCACAAGGAACAAATGATTCAATTTTGGTGGTGACTGGGGCGGGGGGGCTGATCTGCCTTGGCGGAGGTCTGCATTTCTTTACCCATGGCAGCTGTTCCTGCCTTTCAAAGTTAATTCAACTTGTTTAGGCCTGAAAATGTCACTGAGGACAGGATAAGTTAGGGTTAGGGTTAGGGCGGAGCCTAAAGGCAGGAACAGCTGCCATGGGTAAAGAAATTAAACATGGTGACATTAGACATGGTGTCCAAAGTGTTAACCTCCTCAGACCCAGCTATGGGTTTTCTGTCCACATTTATGGACAAAAGTTTCACAACTTTATACAAAAAAAAAAAGAAAAGAAAACTGTCCACCACAAAGGACATTCCATAAAAATTTTAAAAACTGCATCTGAAAAAACTGCTGCATCATGATGTTTCCAATATAGGCACTTATTTAACTAGAAGCACTCGGAGAGCGCAGACCTCTGCCAAGGCTGATCAGTGCCCCCGCCCCTGTGGGCCCCCCCACCCCCGATCACCACCAAAATTTAATCATTTCTTCCTTATCCCATTTCCAACAAACCCTGAAAATTTCATCCAAATCTGTCCATAACTTTTTGAGTTATGTTGCACACTAAAAGACAGACAAACAAACAAACAAACAAACAGACAAACAAACAAACCCTGGCAAAAACATAACCTCCTTGGCGGAGGTAATGAAAACAAAAAAAAGCTTGTACTTTGCTGACATTTCCTGGGTCTCAGGAGGTTAATGCTGTAACCTGGCAATTTTGTGGAAAACCAGATGGATCCCCATTGGCCCCTCCCATTGGCCCCTCCCATGACCTTTGATTGGATTTCAATCCCACCGCTACTTCGCGCAAACCAGTTTAAACTTGGATTGTGCAGTTTGCCCCTGCTCACTCATGCAAGAAAACCTAGGTCTGTAAATTTGGACAAATCTCCACCAATCCCCGACCTACAGACGTCCAGAAAAGAAAACTCCAAAAATGAGCAAATGTGGAACTGGGGGTAATTTTTTAAAATGTACAGTTTTTTTTTTAAATACACCCTGTATATAGGATTAATAATTACAGTTTGTTTGAAATGGTGTGATTCAGGTGGTACTAAACTCAGACATTCAGAGGTAAACAGAAGCCTGGCCCTGGCTCAGGAAAGGCAGGACCTAAATCTGAGGATCTGGTCCAGATGTACAGATTAAACACAGGAACCAGAACAGTCCATCGGTCTGTGGACAGTTTTTCTCATCTGATGTCTTCTCATGTCTTACCTCCAGGACTTTAATCCTTCCAGGCGTGCTGTTTTCCATGGCGGTGTCCAGGCAGTGTCTGAGGGCGGGGTCTTCCAGAAGCCCCCGCAGGAGGCCGTCCTCCAGCAGACACGTGCGTTCATTCTCCATCATCTGCTTCAGCTCAGAGTGAAGGTTTCCATTCAGCTCCAAAACTACACAGCAGACCCAGGAGTCGCACCAGGCCGGGCTCGCACTGCTCAGGGCTGGGAAACGGACCCTGGGACCCCCCCTCTAAACCCGGGATGGACAGTTTGACCCCATGAGGAGCCAGCTTCAGCTGTAGTGAGTGGATTAAGCCTGTGGCAGAAACACAGAGTTAGAACAGGCTGCAATAGAACCAGCAGAACACGATGAGTCCGGGTCCAAAACCACTGTTCTATGTTCTGATCAAGTACACAAGACACGGTTAAAGGAGGGGAGGGGGGGGTGGACCACACCTGCACATCTCAGAACAGTTTTCTGAGGGGGATGTGCTGACTCCAAAAACTACACAACACTAAGAGAAATAAATAAATAATAACAAAAATAAATAAAATAAAATTAAATTAAATTAAATTAAAAAAAAAAACCTAAGCAACACTAAGAAAATAAATAATAAAAATAAATAAATAGATTTAAAAAAATAAATAAAATATATAATAAAAATAACTAAACAACACTAAGAAAAATAAACAATAATAAAATAAATAAATAGATAAAAAACTAAATAAAAAATCATATAAATAAAAAAATAACTAAACACTAAGAAAAATAAAAAAAATAGATTAAAAAAAACTAAAAATAATAAAAATATGTAAATTAAAATATAACTAAAAAACACTATGAAAAATAAATTAAAAATAATGATAAATAAAAATAATAATAAAATAAATAAATAATAAAATAACTAAACAACAGTAAGAAAAATAAATTAAATCAATAAATAATAAAAAAAAAAAAGAATTTTTTTTTTAAATAAATAAATAAATAAAAATATATATACATTAAAAAAAAATAAGTAACCAACACTCTAAAACCAACTTTTACAGTTAAAGACATTAGGACCATTGAACGCTGCAGTACCTTTACAAAGGCTGAGCTGCTCTGTCAGTTTCCCACGGTTGTTCAGACACTCCGTCTCCACATACGGAACAAACACAAACTCCTCCAGGGTGGGGGGGCTCTGCTGCTGTCGACGGGGGGCTACGGTAGCATGTAGACCACTGATCTGAACTCCACCCGCAACCACCGTGTCCAGGCAGCGGTTCACATGGACATTCACAGCTTTGGGAAGGAGAAGAATGGTACACATGATTTTAGACTGTATAATAAAAAAATAAATAAATAAATATGATAAATCAATTAATCAATCAATCAATAAAATGATTTGAAATAAATATTATAAAATATAAATATATAAATACATTTATAAAATATATAAAAATTATTATTATTAAATATTATAAAATAAATAAAACACAGGCGTCAAACATGCAGCCTGGGGGCCAAATCCGACCCGCCAAAGGGTCCAATCTAGCCCGTGGGATGAATTTGTGAAAAACTGCAAAAAATCACAATGAAGATATTAACAATCAATGGTGTCAACATCATTTTAATTCATTTTCCACATACAGACACATACAGTCCAATTAGATTTCAAGTGGTTCAGAACCAGTAAAATATTATCAGAATAACCTATAAATAATGACAACCCCAAATTTTGTCTTTTTTTTTGGTGTAAAAAAGTAAAATTACATGAAAATGTTTAGATTACCAAACTATACTTTTACAAAAAACGTGAATAACCTGAACAAATATGAACAAATGGAAATGTCTTAAGAAAAGTAAATGCAATTTTACCAATATTCTACCTGTTACTAAATGTTTTGTGCAATTGTAACGCACATGTGTAAATGATAAACTGATAAACCGAGGTAGAATATTGTTAAAATGTTAAAATTGCACTTGTTTTTCTTCAGACTATTCAAGTTGTTCCTATTATTCAGATTTGTAAGGAAACTTTGTAGATGTAAACCTGATCATAATATAATTTTACTTTTTCACTGGTATTATTTTACTGGTTCGGCCCACTGGAGATCAAATTGGGCTGAATGTGGAACTGAACTAAAATGAGTTTGACAGCCCTGACCAATAAGATCCCCTGACTTTACACAATGTTCTCATCTGTATCTAATGACACAATGACACATATGAGATATTTCCAGCCTTTTTTCAAAGTCTTCCTAAGTGTCATATGAGCATAAGCTGCAGCACAGAACAGTTACTGGACACAGAAGTTAATGTTGTTAATAATAATAATAATAATAATAATAATAATAATAATAATAATAATAATAATAAATCAGTTTTCTATAGTGCTTTTCTAGGTACTCAAAGATGCTTTCAGATAACTGTAATCCACAGGTGTAACCATGACCATTATTGTGTATTTACTCGCTGCTTGTGTGAATGAAACAAAGATCATTAAAACACACCTTTGACTCCATCAGCATAATCACAGACTTTCTCCAGGTGGACGACTGGATCAACACAGACTGAGCGGATCCTGGTGGGTAAACGCAGACTGCGCCCTGACAAACCAACCACGATCATCTGCAGCATCGTGTCCAAGAACACCACCCCAGTTCCCCGTCCACTGCAGTTTCCCAGTATCTCCTGGAGTATAATCACATGACAGCAGCATGATTACAAACCGGACGTGCAGCCACTGTCCTCCATCTGATCGACAGGGTTAACTATCGGTTTGTTGTTGTTTATTTCAAATATACATTAAAACAACAACAAAAGGATTAATATAAAAAGAAAGAAAAAACATTGGAAAAGGAGTGGGATGAAGTTCAATTTATAATCTCCTGTCCCATTACCCCTTTCTCCTACCTACCCTAAATTCCTCTGTCAGATTCCATAAGTAACTCAAAAATCCTACACATAACAGACTAAATTCTGACTAAACACAAAACACAAAATTGCTGAACATATCAAGGATAGACTGTCCATTTTACAGCAGCATTGCACATTAAAATAAACTCTGTCCTCATACCGGTCAATGATTTTAATGCAGAGCAGAAATATATTTTATATATTTTACTATTGATTGCTAAAAAAAATAGTAACAGTAAATTGGAAGAGTGTCAAATCACCAACGGTAACAGAATGGAAACAAAGACTGAAACAAGTGTACACTATGGAAAGAATGACTGCATCATTACAAATGAAAATGGATCTTTTTAAGCGGAGATGGCACACGGTCGAAGACTATTTGTATAATTAACTTTTGGGTTGTTGACGAGAATTGCTCTTATAAGCCCTGACATGAGGTGTTTTGTATTTATATAGATGTGTGCATATGTATACAAATATATGAATATTTCGATATTTGGCAATGTATCTATAGATGTAGTATAATATTTGTAACAATAATAATACTATGTGGTGTAATTTTTTTTTTTTTAAATTTATGTCTTGTCTCAGATGTTTTGTTCTGTTTTATATTGTGCAAAAATCTAAATAAAAAGTTAAAAAAAAAAAAAAACTTTGTCCTTTTCGTAACAGTAATCGTGCACATATCAAAAACAAAAGTAAACTCTGTCTATTTCATGACAATAATACACATATTAATAAACAAAAATAAACTCTTTCTGTTTCATGGCAATAATACACATATTAAAAAACTAAAATAAACTCTGTCCATTTCAGAACAATAATACACATATTAATAAACAAAAATAAACTGTCCATTTCCTGACAATAATACACATATTAAAAAACAAAAAAAAACTCCGTCCGTTTCAGAACAATAACAAACATATTAAAAAACAACTCTGTCCTTATGTATTGTGTCTACTGGGATGTATCCCTGAATCATTGAGAACACATAAGTATACTGTTCGTTTTTTGTTTATGTTGGGCCGAAAGGCTGTTATGACCAAATGGGTTGGAGAAGAATCTCCCTCAATACATCTGTGGAAGTCTTCGATATCAGACTATATTTGTCTGGAAAGACTAAGATTTTATATTAACGATCAGAAGGACGTCTTTACAGCAAAGTTTGGAAAAGTGTTGGAATATCTGGGAACTCAGACTGCAACTACCTGAAATAGATTTAATACGGACTTTTGAGATCATCGCTGTGGACATATTTTGGATCTGCTATACATTTCATACAACCTGTATGCACTGCGTTGGACTGTATAATTTTGAAAATGTTCAATAAAAAGAATGTTCAAAAATAAATGAATAAATAAAGTCTGTCCGTTTCATAACAATACATATATTAAAAAACAAAAAATAATTTTTTTCATTTCATAACAATAATACACATATTAAAAAACAAAATAAACTCTGTCCGTTTCATGACAATAGTACACAAATCAAAATATGATATACATATGATATACATATCCAAACTAAACTGTCCATTTCATCATATTTACTCAGCATTTTGGATTTAATTGTTTAAGTCCAGGCTGAAACAGCTCTGTTCAACTGTGCATTGAACACTGAAAGGGTTCTATCTGCACTCTACTTTTTTACTTTGTTTTAATTGATTATTATTTATGTTTTACTGATTATGTTTTAATTGTAATTGTGTGTTTTTAACCTGTCTCTTTCCCTTTTTTGTAAAGCACTGTGAATTGCCTGTGTATGAATTGTGCTATACAATAAATCTGCCTTG
>NC_043975.1:44757882-44866723 GCF_902148855.1 Sphaeramia orbicularis
TCCCCCCCATAGACTCACACTCCACTACTCTGTAAAAAATATCAAGTCAATACATCTTTTTTCTATGGAACTCATTCTAGTCTTGTTCTTTATCATCGGAATGTCTGATAAGTGATCTGATCAGAGGCTCTGTAGTTACTGTGGAAACACAGTCATCTTCTCCAACATTAATTCACCAGTAAAACTCATGGAGTTGGATCAATGACAGTGGATGGACACACTAGTTTTTGAATCTCTCTCCACTGAAAGAAGAGAAATAACCTGTAATGTGTTCATTCTCTGTAAACCAACCCTGTCTGACTGTATCAAACACTTTTTAAAAAGTTAGAGCAAACAAATGTTTTCATTTTGCACAATATAATGATGAGTAAGGTTCTAATAGTTTTAGATTTTTCATTATAGTTTAGTTTTATTTAGTTTTGACTTTTTTTCTCTAATTCAATTAGTTTTATTTAGTTTTAGAGCAGGTTTGCTGTTTTATTAATTGTCATTTTTTTCTGAATGCTTAGTTTAGTTTAGTTTAGTTTAGTTTAGTTTAGTTTAGTTTAGTTTAGTTTAGTTTAGTATTAGTTTCAGTTTTTTCATATATTTTATTTTCCATCCTGTTCAAAGAACTACGTGTGGTTACCCTGGACACTTTATTTGGGGGTGGGGTTAGGGTGGCTCTGACTGAGCACAGACACAAACATGTGGACAGTACCATGGATAAATTCCCTATAGCAGGTAATGAAGGTGGGGATGCAATCTATACACAACACCACTTAGGTGAAAACGAAACTGTTCTGCTCTGTCCATATCAACATTGACAAAGATGAAAACGAAGGGAATTTTATACATAATTTTTATCCGTTTTAGTTAGTTTCTTAAGCACACAAGACAGTTTCAGTTATCATTTTTTCTTTTAATTGTAGTTTTTATTTATTTCAGTTAACGAAAATGTTTTTTCAATTTCAGTTTTCATCATTTTGTTCATTTTCGTGAAGGATAATAACCTTGCTGATGAGTAGAAGAAAAGACCAAAGTGCTGCTGCAGTTGAATATTCCTGGTACTTGGTCTGAACTCCAGGAACTACAGGAGCATGAAGATCAGTGGTGGGAATAACGGCGTTAAAATAACGGTGTTTCTAACGCCGTTATTGTTTTCCAGTAAGGGGTAACCTAATGAATTACTATTTGAAATGCTGCAACGCCGTTACCGACAGTGAAATGTGGTGCATTACTATGCACTGACATCTAACAGCTGTTATCTGTCCTGGCTCGCTCAGCCAGGCACGACAGATGTGATGTTCACCGATGAATCGAGTCTTTTGAACGGCTCTTTTCAGTGAACGATAAGAACCGATTCGTTGCAAGCCATTCGTTTACATGCCGTTCTTCTATTGAAATTGCCCACACTGCCTTCATGTGGTGGAAAAGCCGGGCCCTGGTGGACCCCAGCCGGGCCCTGGTGGACCCCAGCCTCACCACAGTTATGGTGTGAAGTACCTGCCTGCTGTTCTACTCTATGCAACTGGCCCATGAAACACACTCAACAATCTGTTTTCTTTTACATATTTGAAGGTTTTTCAAAAAAAGTAATGCAATAATTACTTTCCCTGGCAACTAATTACATTTATGAAGGAGTAATTCCATTACTAATTCAATTACTTTTTTGGGGGGAAAGTAACTAGTAGCTATAGCTAATTACTTTTTTGAAAGTAATTTGACCAATACTGATGAAGACAAGGACGAACAGACAGTTTCCCCCTGAACTCTCACATGGACCGACCACAGCCATCAGTGGAATGAACACTGTGCAGTAGATCCACCACAGTGACTGCTGCTGCTGCTGCCTCAGACACAACTACCCCAGAAGTCATCCATCCTGTTCAACACAGCCACTGGACGAATAAGAATCACATGTCAAATACAGATCCATCTGGGAGCATTCATCAACCTGTGCATCTACAATTATTCTGGAACTATCCAACCATCCTGTGTAATACATGTTTACATTTTTATATTCTCCATTTTTCTCCTTTTATCTTCATATTTGTATATAGACTGAACTGCACTGTCTGGTAGGACTTTATCTGAATATATATATATATATATATATATATATATATATATATATATATATATATATATCTATATATACAGTACAGGCCAAAAGTTTGGACCACCTTCTCATTCTTTGCCATTTTCTTTATTTTCATGACTCTTTACATGTAGATCTCCACTGAAGGCATCAAAACTATGAATGAACACATGTGGAATTATGTACTTAACAAAAAAGTGTGAAATAACTGAAAACATCTCTTAATTCTAGTTTCTTCAAAGTAGCCACCCTTAGCTCTGATGACTGTTTTGCACACTCTTGGCATTCTCTTGATGAGCTTCCAGAGGTAGTCACCTGAAATGGTTTCCTAACAGTCTTGAAGAAGTTCCAGAGATGCTTAGCACTTGTTGGTCCCTTTTGCCTTCACTCTGCGGTCCAGCTCACCCCAAACCATCTCGATTGGGTTCAGGTCGGTGACTGTGGAGGCCAGGTCATCTGGCGCAGCACTCCATCACTCTCCTTCTTGGTCAATATCCCTCACACAGCCTGGAGGTGTGTTTGGGGGTCATTGTCCTGTTGAAACATAAATGATGGTCCAACCTAAACGCAAAACCGGATGGAATGGCATGTCACTTCAGGATGCTGTGGTAGCCATGCTGATTCAGGTTGCCTTCAATCTTGAATAAATCCCCAACAGCGTCACCAGCAAGCACCCCCACACCATCACACCTCCCCCTCATGCTTCACGGTGGGAACCAGGCATGTAGCATCCATCCGTTTCACCTTTTTCTGCGTCGCACAAAGACACGGCGGTTGGATCAAAGATCTCAAATTTGGACTCATCAGACCAAAGCACAGATTTCCACTGTCTAATGTCCATTCCTTGGGTTTCTTGGCCCAAATAATCTCTTCTGTTTGTTTGCCCTCTCCTGAGCAGTGGTTTCCTAGCAGCTATTTGACCATGAAGGCCTGATTCACGGCAGTCTCCTCTAACAGTTGTAGAGATGTGTCTGCTGCTAGAGCTCTGTGTGGTATTCATCTGGTCTCTAATCTGAGCTGCTGTTAATTTGCGATTTCTGAGGCTGGTGACTCAGATGAACTTATCTTCAGCATCAGAGGTGACTCTTGGTCTTCCTTTCCTGGGGCGGTACTCATGGGAGCCAGTTTTCGTGGAGCGCTTGATGGTTTTTTGCGACTGCACTTGGGGACACATTCAAAGTTTTTGAAATTTTCTAGACTGACTGACCTTCATTTCTTAAAGTAATGATGGCCACTCGTTTGTCTTTACTTAGCTGATTGGTTCTCGCCATAATATGCATTCTAACAGTTGTCCAATAGGGCTGTCAGCTGTGCATCAACCTGACTTCTGCACAACACAACTGATGGTCCCAACCCATCAATAAGGCAAGAAATTCCACCTAAGTAACCCTGACAAAGGCACAGCTATGAAGTGGAAACCATTTCAGGTGACTACCTCTGGAAGCTCATCAAGAGAATGCCAAGGGTGTGCAAGGCAGTCATCAGAGCTAAGGGTGGCTACTTTGAAGAAACTAGAATATAAGATATGTTTTCAGTTATTTCACACTTTTTTGTTAAGTACATAATTCCACATGTGTTCATTCATAGTTTTGATGCCTTCAGTGAGAATCTACAATGTAAATAGTCATGAAAATAAAGAAAATGCGAAGAATGAGAAGGTGTGTCCAAACTTTTGGCCTGTACTGTATATATATATATATATATATATATATGTAGTACTTCATATGTACCTTATATTTTATCTATAATTATCTGTTTGCACTGAACAAGAAGAAGTTCTCCAATGTCATTGAATATTCAGTAGAATGACAATAAAGGACATATTCTTCTTCTATTCTATTCTATTCTATTCTATTCTATTCTATTATACATGGTTCATTTCTGATTTCTTTCCAATGGCGCCCTCTTGTGGCTGTTCTATATACAGTTAAGGGTTGATAATCACCAGTAAAGTTCTCAGGTTAAAGCAGTGGTCTATCCTTTTTTGAACCCAGATCTACTTTTAAAGTTTCCAGCCTGTTCAGATCTACCAGCTCACACAGGAAGTCGTACCTACGCATTTAATATACACACAACAAACACAAAACCCATTCAGATAGAATCACAGCAGAGTGGGAGGAGCTTCCCTGCCTCAGTGGGACGTACTCAAGTACTCAAATGTAAGTACTCGTACTTGTACTCGGTCTGGAAAAAAGTGGTATCGGTGCATCCCTACTCTCAACTCACCATGGTTTTTTATTAGTAAGTTGTTGTTGTTTTTTTTTTTTTTATCAATTACTAGAAATTTCAAGCTGCCCCATTTGAATTCCAGGTGACCCCACATGAGTCCCAACCCCAAGGTTGAAAAACACTGGAATACGTCATAAGGTTCAGTTCATTTGGAGATACGTTAGAAACAGGATGAAAACTGGAGTCTGAAAAGGAACTGGGAAATGTCTGACTAAGAAGTAGAGTAAGACAGAGGAAGTCTAAAGTTATATCCAGTGGAAATACTCCTGGAACTCCAACATGTAGGATACCACTGGATCTGGACTTCCATCATCTACAAGAGACTTAAAAACAAGTGTTATGTTATCAGTGGCTTCCTCTTTAAGGCTAATGATGTTCATTTTGTCTTCTGTTAATGTAACTATACTTTTTTTTCTCTTTGCTCAGACAAGGTATAGTTTTAGATGTCACCTTCTTGATAGAGATGTAAGAAATATGGGTTTTGCAATATATCATGATATTTCATTTCACTACTGTATCAATATTAAAAAGTACTGTATCAATTTTTAGGTATTTATTCAAATGCAGATATTGTGGAGGTTCAGTTTTGTTTGTTTTGTTCATATTTTATTTATTATTATTTAACACTATTTTATTCAGTAATGTTAGTTCCTTTGTTGGGATTGAACTAAAATACTGTTCTGATATTAGTTTGAACTAATAGATATGAACATTTGAACAGGATCTTAAACTGTAATGTCTGTAAAACAGAATTTCAGTTTGAACACAGGAACATTTTGTGATATAACATTAGATCCTGTTGGGATCAAATAAAAATGTTTAGTATTTGTAAATATTTCTGGTGTAATTCAATCCTTCCAGGAAATAATCACTAAAAAAAAAGAAACAACAAAAAAAAATTGCCTTTTTAACAGTATCATGATATACCACGATGTATCGTATCATGATCCTTGTATTGTGATTTGTATCGTACCACCAGATTCTTGCCGATTCACAGCCCTAGTGCTTGACAGCTTCCTCTTTGATCTGAAATCAGACTGAGGTGTGATTACTTCAGGCTCAGCATTTTGATCAGTCCTACACTATATTTTATATTTACCCATAAAGGAGACGAACAGTAGCCACCTCCAGAACATATCTGTTGGATCTGGTGTTTTTAGGTTAGTTTTAACTGATTCATACTTCAGTCGGTTTGATTTCTTGGCTGAACAGCAGAAACAACCCATCAGTGTTCTCAAGATAAGTGTTCCAATCAATAACAGGTTTTGTGGTGTCAGAAATCAGTATTTTAATCAAAGTATTAGAAACCAGTGTTTTAATCAAAGTATTCATTTTATAATTAATAGTATTCATTTTATAATAAAAGTACAAATTTTATGTTCAAAAGTATGAATTTATATCAAAAGTATTCATTATCAAAAGTATTCATTTTATTATCAAAAGTACTCATTTTATATTCAAAAGTATTATTTTATATTCAAAGTATTTATTTTATATCAAAATATTCATTTTATATCAAAAGTATTCATTTATATTCAAGTATCATTTATATTTAAAAGCATTAATTTTATAATCAAAAGTATTCATTTTATATTCAAAAGTATTCATTTTATAATCAAAAGTATTCAGTTTTTCTCAAAAGTATTCATTTTAGATTCAAAAGTATTCATTTATACTCAAAAGCATGCATTTTATATTCAAAAATATTCATTTTATAATCTAAAGTATTCATTTTATAATCAAAAGTATTCATTTTTATAATCAGAAGTATTCATTTTCTATTCAAAAGCATTCATTTTATATTCAAAAGCATTCATTTTATATTCAGAAGTAATCATTTCATCCATTAAAAAGATCTGCTGCTCAAATCTGATTTAATTTACTTGGCTTCAGCGATGCCACATACAGATGCCAATTGATAACCTGTTTTGAATAATAACAATATTTATTTTCCTGAATGAAATAATGAATAAGTGTCAAAAAAAGAAAAAAAACAAGTCTTCCAATAATTAGAAAGTGGCCTTTATTAGTCATAACATACATCATGTAAATAATACATAGAGTCGAACATGCTGTCACTTCCTTCTCCTTCAGACCGCAGTTACATCATCTTCAACCACCTGACACTTCATTGACCAGTTTTTTGGTCTCAGAGCTGGAAATGGTTGCATTCCACAATGGACGACTGCTGGAAGCCAGATGAGGTAAAATAGGAGTCAGAGACAGCTTTGGAAACGATACAGCAAAGACTGCACGTCATCAAACAATAACAAACGATGGAGACGTTAAGATGTTCGGCAAAACTCTGCAAAACTACCGAGTACACCGGTGTTATCAAAATATGGTCCAGTGGAAGCATTAGTTAAACAGAACCAGAACTAAACCAAAGTGGACCAAAGCTGAGCGGAGCAGCCCTTCCACCCGTCACTCCAGGTTCATTCTAATAAGGTCATGTGACTAAACTTTAAAAACTGCAGGAACAAAACATAAACCTTGGAATATTGTAATTAATATCAGTGTTCGCCTCGACTAAGAGTGCTTATCGTCTACAGTATTATTCCTACTGTGTGGTGTTAACTCAGAAAAGTGTGAAGAAGAGGAAAACGTCAGGCTGTTTTTGTTCAGATTCTTTTTTTTTGTGCACAGATATACAACCTTATTGTACAACAGGGCTCTCAAACTCATGTTCTTTCAGGTTCCACATTTGGCTCCATTTGATCTCCAGTGGGTCGGACCAGTAAAATAATAACAGAATAACCTATAAATAATGACAACTGCAAATTTTTGTCTTTGTTTTAGTGCAAAAAAAAACAAACAAACATTAAATTATAAAATATACTTTTTAAACTACCCCCCCCTAAAAATATGCTAATAACCAAAAAACCTAAAATTTCTTAAGTAAAGTAAGTGCAGTTTTAACAATATTCGGCCTCATCTTATCATTT
Organism: Sphaeramia orbicularis; assembly: GCF_902148855.1. Lineage (NCBI taxonomy): Eukaryota > Metazoa > Chordata > Actinopteri > Kurtiformes > Apogonidae > Sphaeramia > Sphaeramia orbicularis. Next base: position 44,765,137 of record NC_043975.1, read on the forward strand.
CTACATGTGCATTATGGTTCAGATCTACAAAGACACTAAACACGGAGGAACAGGCAGAAAAGAGTTCAAATTGTGCTGAATTTTCTTTAGACATTTCAGGTTGTTCATATTTGTTCAGGTTATTCACATTTTATTGTTACGGATAGTTTGAAAATGTAAATATTTTCATGATTTAATGTTGTTTTTGTAGTAAAACAAAGACAAAAATTTGAAGTTGTCATTATTTATAGGCATAGTGTAATTTTTTTTATTTTTTTTTTTTTCACATCAAACCAAGAAGAAAATATGCAGTCATTCTTTTTTGTCGGTTCTTCTGCTGATTATTTGACTGTAGATCATATTGGTCTGTATGTGGAACCGGAACTAAAATGAGTTCCACAGCCTTGACTGTGGATTTTTACACTTTGTAAATTCATCCTAGGAGCCGGATTGGAACCTTTGGTGGGACGCATGTTTGACACACCTGTTGTACAAAGTGTTCTGTGTCACCCCGTTTCAGAAACAGACATGATGACTAGGGGTGTAAGAAAATATCGGTTCTGCAATATATCACAATATTTCATTTCATGATACTGTATCGATATTAAAAAGTACTGTATCAATATTTTTAGATATTATTCAAATGCAGATATCGTGGAGGTTCATTTTTGCTTTTCCAGCTCTTTTATCTATAAGCTAAATAATGACAACTTCAAATTTTTGTCTTTGTTTTAGTGCAAAATTAACATGAAATTTTGAAAATATTCACATTTTACAAACTATCCTGTAACAATAAATGTGAAAACCTGAACAAATATGAACAACCTGAAATGTCTAAAGAAAATTCAGCACAATTTGAACTATTTCTGGTTTAGTGTCGTTGTAGATTTGATCCATAATGCACACGTAGAAATGATAAGTTGAGGCAGAATATTGTTAAAATTGCACTGATTTTTCTAAAGAAATTTCAGTTTTTTCAGGTTATTCACACGTTTTTTGTTTGGCTAGTTTATAAAAAATAAGTATTTTCATAATTTAATGGGTTTTTTCCACTAAAACAAAGACAACAATTTGCAGTTGTCATTATTTATAGGTTATTCTGTTATTATTTGACTGGTCTGGTCCACTGGAGATCAAATTGGGCTGAATGTGGAACCTGAAAGAACATGAGTTTTCGAGCCCTGGTTCTATTGGTTTTGTGTAAAATGTACACGCAAACGTGACGTATACTCTGTCATCAGTCTGCTTGTGCACATGGTGGGTTTGTGTGGAGGCCTGATGTGAGTGGGGGTACGAGGGCGAAGGGAAAAAGACGAGTACGTAAACGGTTCCATGTCCAAATCTGGAACCACCTGCTGAAAAGACTGACTTTGGGAATGTTGTTTTCAGTAGAGGGAGTGAATGTTGGGCGGGGCTCAGTCAACCACGAGCCAATAAGCTGTTGATGATGCTGCTGATGGACGCTGCCCCGCCCCTCCAGGAAGGTGTGGTGGTCGCCCCGATTTACGGACCGACACCTGACCGTCACAGACTGGAAAAGACGCAAACACAAAAGCCTTTAAGCAGCAGCGAACACCTCCCAGGTCCACAAAAGTAGAACAAGGAAAACATGATCTGGAACCAGACAGATGTGGATTTAAGAGAAAACAAAGTACGGAGTCCTGACACAGACGAACGATGATGGAGTTACTGTGAAGAGCACATGTTTTAAGCAGAACCCCATGAATAAAAGCCTTGGACTGTTCCTCTGCCTCCCAGTTCACAGACAGCTGTGTCTGTTTTAACCTGTTCAGGAGTTCCATGGGAAGAAGACCATTTAGATGACGATTTACTGCTTTGGTCCACAGTGGACACACTGACACCAGCACTGAAATGGTACTGGACTGGTACCGTCTACTGGTACCATCTACTAGGACTGCACTGTCTACTGGTACCATCTACTGGTGCTGGTACTGTCTACTGGTACCATCTACTGGTACTGCACTGTCTACTGGTACCATCTACTAGGACTGCACTGTCTACTGGTACCATCTACTGGTGCTGGTACCGTCTACTGGTACCATCTACTGGTACTGCACTGTCTACTGGTACCATCTACTGGTGCTGGTACCGTCTACTGGTACCATCTACTGGTACTGCACTGTCTACTGGTACCATCTACTGGTGCTGGTACCATCTACTGTCACTGTCTATTGGTACCATCTACTGGTACTGCACTGTCTACTGGTACCATCTACTGGTGCTGGTACCATCTACTGGCATTGTCTACTGGTACCGTCTGCTGGTGCTGGTACCGTCTACTGGTACCGTCTACTGGCACCACCTACTGGTACCATCTACTGGTGCTGGTACCGCCTACTGATACTGTACTGTCTACTGGTACTGGCACTGTCTACTGGTACTATCTATTGGTAGTGGTACCATCTACTGGCACCATCTACTGGTAGTGGTACTGTCTACTGGAACTGTCTACTGGTACTGGTACTGTCTACTGGTACTGTCTACTGGTACTGGTACTGTCTACTGGTACCACTTACTGGTACTGGTACTGTCTACTATTATCACTGTCCTGAGACGCTCATGTCCAAGTGTCTGCTGTCAGAGACAACACCATGTCTGTAAAAGTACTGCACTGTTGACCATAGGTGGCGCTATAGGCCTTAGACTAAGAGTATCCATAGAAGGACATATGAGCTCAACTGGATAACGCATCTGAGTTAAAAATATTTTCTGATTTATGGTGAAATACCAAGTTGATGGACGTGTATTTACAAATGAAAAGAAGTTCACCAGACAAAAAATCAATATGTTCATTTGTTCTACCATTAAACTGAGGTCAAAGTACATTTGAACATTGTTGTTTCTTTCTAATTGGCCTTTTCCAGATTGTCTATAGTGCATTTCCATATTGGTTTGTACTGTTCATGACTGTATTTGTGTCTTACCTCCTTCAGTTTGTAGTCAGCTCCAAGGTTTTGTGCGTACAGGTTGCTGTTTTGGCACGTAGTAGCATCACATTGCCATGGTATTTGGAAGCAGGCGCGTAGACGTCGGCAGCTTTGAGCTTACAGTAAAAGGCAGTAGCTGCAAAGCGCAGTAGGTCTGTGCTGATGTCCTGTATGGGTGGAGGTGATCAGGTCCACCACAGCAGCCACACGAGCTTCCAGGTCTGACAACGGCAAGAAGAGTGTCCAGCAGCTGGAGACAAAACACAACAGCATTCACAAGATGACCTGGAACACAGCTGCTGGTTTTCACCATCGCAGCTTCTACTCATGTTTATTAGAATCTAAGCCAGGGGTTTCCCACAGTGGGTACCCATACCCCCAGGGGTACTTGGAAGAAGCCCAGGGGGTACTTAATCCATTAAATAAGTCATCATGTACTGAATACAAAATAAATGATGAGAATTAATGCTGAAATATGAAACACAATAAATACATTCATATAATAGTTTTATTGTCTTTGGTAACATTTGAAGAACATTATATTTGATATGATTCAAAATGGTTTATTTGAGTCGATAAGGAATTATTTTATGTTGATGAAAGGTTCATTTATTAATTAATGATCAATTTATTTATTTTTATCAATGACAGACGGCCTTTTTTCAGTTATATTTTACACAAAATTTACTTTATAAAATGTGTTATTTCTTTATATATTACAGTTAAATATATGTTGTTTGTATATAAAGTTTTGTAAATATAAACAGACACCTTTGGCACAAGAACACATTTGGAATCATTTTTTTCAATCACAAATGCTGAAGTGAGAGGTGAGGGGTACTTGGATAAAAAAAAGTCTATTTCAGGGGGTACTTCACTGTAAAAAGTCTAATTCAGGGGGTACTCTGCTATACAAAAGTCTGTTTCAGGGGGCACTCCACTGTAAAAGTCAATGTCAGGGGGTACTCCACTGCAAAAAGTCTATTTCAGGGGGTCTCCACTGTAAAAAAAAGTCTATTTCAGGGGGTACTCTGCTGTAAAAAGTCTATTTTCAGGGGCTAATGCCATGAACGGCTAATGTTATGAAAAGCTAATGTATGAAAGGCTAATGTTCTCCTATGTTTTCCTCCTGTTGAATCCATTTCCATTCATACTGTATACTTATGTGTCCAGTAAAACCTACAAACTCCTCCTGATCAAGTCATGATCATTTTATAATAGTGAGAAAATACTACTGATGGATTTTTGGGTAAAATAAATAAAGTAGCCTTATATGTATGTCAGTGTTTGTAAACGGTGCTTTTCTGGACTACTACTAAAAAAATAAAAATAAAAGGGGCAAAAATTTAAAGTATACCCACTTCTCCAGGGACCACTACACCACTGATAGGACCAATATTTTGGCAGATATTAGTCATTTGAACACAAGATCCTTACAATCATGTTTCTATACCCAGAAGACTTTGGCAGTGACTGCTGGACAATGTGGTACAACATGCACAAATACACCACAACATAAAAACTAGCACATCCAGAACCTGTGGATCCACACGGGCCAACGCACTAGTTTCCTGTATATTCTTTAATGTGATCCAACATAATCCAGTATTAGAACCGAGGACAGAGGAGTTAAACAGTCGTATGGATGAGTTTATACTGTAGATGTGCATCTGCTTCAAACTAAACTCGGACACAGAGCAGATGCACTTGTTCCAGTTTCTAGTTCCCTTCTAACCAAATGCATCCGAACCTCCAGATGAATGTTTGTTGCTTACCTTGCTGTACTCAGCGCTGATGAACTGCTGTATGAACGCACACATGGCTTCAGTTTCAGCTTCAGACTCTTTGCCTGGCGTCAGCTTGGCTCTGTAACTCTGCAAAACATTGAACAGTGACATCAACAAGATCTGATGGACACTGAGGCATCAACACACTGTTGTATTCATGGGAACTGGGATGGATGGATAGAACGATAGAACGATAGAACGATAGATAGAACGATAGATAGAACGATAGATAGATAGAACAATAGATAGAACGATGGAACGATAGAACGATAGATAGATAGAACGATAGATAGAACAATAGAACGATAGAACGATAGATAGAACGATAGAACGATAGAACGATAGATAGAACGATAGAGAGAACGATAGAACGATAGAACGATAGAACGATAGAACGATAGATAGAACGATAGATAGAACGATAGATAGATAGATAGATAGATAGATAGATAGATAGATAGATAGATAGATAGATAGATAGATAGATAGATAGATAGATAGATAGATAGATAGAACAGTATTTGTCAGTATTATCTGACAGTTCTGTGAGTGTGTGTTTGAACCTGTGTGTGTGTGTGTGTGTGTGTGTGTGCATGTGTGTGTGTTTGAACCTGTGTGTGTGTGTGTGTGTGTGTTTGAACCTGTGTGTGTGTTTGAACCTGTGTGTGTGTGTGTGTGTGTGTTTGAACCTGTGTGTGTGTGTGTGTGTTTGAACCTGTGTGTGTGTGTTGAACCTGTGTGTGTGTGTGTGTGTGTGTGTGTGTTTGAACCTGTGTGTGTGCTGCTACGTAGGAGTGGGATCCATCAAACAGGAACAGGACCTCCACCGGCTGGTTCTGCCTCTGCAGCTGAGAACACATTTCAAAGGCCACACACGCCCCGAAGGAGTAACCTGCGATTCGATAGGGCCCGTCCGCCTGAACCTGTCTGATACAGGACACGTAGTAGGACGCCAGGGACTCGATACTGTCCAGAGGAGCAGCTGGAACCACAGAGACAAACACAGGACATGGACTTCAGTTCAGGAACAAACAGCAGGCATGAACCCTTTACATTAGGGGGATTCAGATCCGGTCCTGGAGGGCCCGGATCCTCCATGTTTTAGATGTTTCCCTCTTCCATCACACCTGGAAGCCTTTACACCAGGGGTCTCAAACATGTGTCCCAGGGCCAAATGCGGCCGGTCAAAGGTTCCAATCCGGCCCCTGGGATGAATTTACAAAGTGTAAAAATTCCACATATTCATTTTAGTTCCAGTTCCACATACAGACCAATATGATCTACAGTCAAATAATAACAGCAGAAGAACCAGCAAAAAAGAATGACTGCATATTTTCTTCTTGGTTTGATGTAAAAAGAAATGACATTATGCCTATAAATAATGACAACTTCAAATTTTTGTCTTTGTTTTAGTGCAAAAAAACCCATTAAATTATGAAAATATTTACATTTTCAAACTATCCTGTAACAATAAAATGTGAATAACCTGAACAAATATGAACAACCTGAAATGTCGAAAGAAAATTTAGCACAATTTGAACAGTTTTCTGCCTGTTCCTCAGTGTTTAGTGTCTTTGTAGATCTGATCCATAATGCACATGGACAAATGATAAGTTGAGGCAGAATATTGTTAAAATTGCTCTCATTTTTCTGAAGAAATTTCAGTTTTTTCAGGTTATTCACATCTTTTTTTTTTGGATAGTTTATAAAAGTAAGTATTTTCATAATTTAATGGGTTTTTTTGCTCTAAAACAAAGACAAAAATTTGCAGTTGTCATTATTTATAGGTTATTCTGTTATTTGACTGGTCTGGCCCACTGGAGATCAAATCGGGCTGAATGTGGAACCTGAAAGAACATGAGTTTGAGAACCCTGATCTACATCCTCCTCTTTAGAAACATCCTAATAATACTTCAACAGACAGTAACATTCATATAGTGTCAGTAAGAGTTGTAATATTTCAGATTAACTACAGACAAAGTTTTAGAGTGGACATAAAATGGTTTAGTTTGGGTGCTTTTAAATACCGTTGGTGCACTGGAGGCCGTAGCAGGGCATGGTCAGCTGGGATGTGAGCGTCTTAAACGCAGCGATGGAGCCCTCTATGGGATGGACCAGGAACAGCGGCCTGTCCTGAGTCTGACCTTTACTGATCGGAACCACCGTCGGGCCCCGAGGGTCGACCAACAGCTGCGATAGATCCGTGTCCATCAAAGAGCGAATGACGCCGCTCTTGGCTGGATGAGAGTCTGGTGGTGAGAAGAAGAGAGAAAAAACACAGGAATGAGGTAGACGTGTTAGAACAGGGATTAAAGCAAAAATTTTTCATCTGACTGAAAATTTTCTTCTGGTCAAAATCATTGACCACTATTAAAAATGATGCAATACAATACTACTATAGCGTACAAGTTTATATAGTCAAATTTGGCAATACTGTAAAACACACTGAATGGGAGAGTGTAAAGGTGTAGAAGATTAGTAACATGGATAGAAAAAATGTCATGACTGGTATTGGTGGGGGGTCTGGGGGTCCTCCCCCAGAAAATTTTTGAAACTTCAGGTCAATTTTGGTGCTCTGTGGTTAATTTTAAAGGGTATGAAACCTTTGAAGCAAGTGAAAATAATAACTAGAAGAAAACCTTACTGCAAAAAATGAGTGAAAACTTTTTATTTAACAATTTAGGAACTCCAAAAACATAACTCCAACTCCAACAGCACATGAATTTTGGGGAAATGTCTGTGTAAATGTAACCCTAACCAACTAATCTTTTATTTTTTCAGCTTTTATATTTATATATATTTATATATTCCGTTACAGATCCTCTCTGAGGGTATTTAAAATACAGTGGCTTTGCAAATACCAAGGGTGTTACTCATTCATTCAATTTTATCTTCGTACTGTACCACACAGATAGAAATAAGATGCTAACGGGTCAAAATAAAGCACTTATGCAGTCGGGCGCGTAACCGCGTAAGGCCGCGGCGCGCACAGCCGCACGCACGGGAAGGGCACATACACACAAACACACACACTAGTCATATACCGGCAAGAGGAAACAAGCTATGAACCCAAACATGAAGGTACATGTAGATCAGTTCTGTCTTCTTCCTTTTCGCTGTGGTTCTTTCATAATGAAAGCTACTTGTTAGCACTAAACTAAAGTTAGTCTGGAGGCTGAACTTCGGTAAAGCTGAACTTGTCCATGTGTTTCTGAGGCACAGAATGAGCAGCGTTTCCTTCCAAAGAGAAATAGTCATCAATCTCTCCTCCCGACATATAAATAAAGAAGTCATCTTCTTATCATCACTGTTAAAACTATCAGCCCCCTGTGCGTGGCGTGCCTGTGTTAAACACCTGCAGACCCAGGACAGCAGACCCAGGACAGGATCGTGACTGGACTCCGTGAAACACGTGGGGAAGTTACTTCAATATGACTTTTTTCCCCCCTCAATTTTTCCTTTTGACGGAAATCCGTCGTGGTGACGGAGAACTTTAATCCCTGTGTTAGAAAGAAACTAAATGAGTACACGGAACAGGGGATGAGAGCAGGGGTGTCAACGCCAGGTTAGTTCAGGGTCATATTCAGCCCACGATGAGTTAAAGTGGACCGGACCAGTACAATAATAAAAATAATAGGATCAGAATGGATCAATATTAGAAAATATTATAAGAAAAAAAAACTGAAAAAAAGAAAAAAAAGAAAATAGAGAGAAGAAAAAAAAGATTAAGAGAAGAAAAAAGAGAGAAAAGCAAGGAAAAAGAGAATAGGAAGAAAAAGAAAAGAGAAAGAAAGGAGAAAAAAGAGGAGAAAAAGAAGAGAAAGAAGAGAAAGAAAAGAAAGAAGAGAAGAAAACAGGGAAGAGGAAAAAACAAAAAAAAGAACTGATCGATATTTCTGATAATTCAGGCAGTAAAAAATTTCCACCTGTTCTGGATATATTTATATATGGACATCAAATTTAACGCTTTTTAAAGCCATTTAAGGCCTTAATTTTCACAAAATCTATTTAATGACTTTTACTGCTTTTTAATTTCCCGCATAAACCCTGATAAATGAGTGAAACTCATACAATACCATTTGAAACGTCTTGTTTTCCATTAGCCAGCTGCCGCAGCTTGTTTATGCTGAGTTGGCGGATCTCCCTCATGGCCATCACGATGTCGTAGTCTCGCTCCAGCGTCTGGCGAACCTCCACGCCCATCAACGAGTCCAGACCCAGATCGGCCAATGAGGCGTCGGCGTTCAGGCTGTTGACGTCCCGTACACCTGAGGATCACAGCAGGAGTTACAGCGGATCGGTTCATCATCTGCACCTTCGTCAGCTGTTTTCACCACCGTCTTCTGTCCGTCCGACGCCGACTCAATGTGTCGGTTGTATTTTAGATTCCAACCACAGCAGCCGTCGGTGGACATGCGCTCTGAAAACACTTATTAAGAACCTCCAAATAAGTGATGTGATGGTCCATCTTTAAATTCCTGCTCTATGAATAAGATCTCCGCTCTAAGGACATGTCCTGGTCTCCTATCTGTTTATATGTGTTTTATAAATAGGTGTGTGTGTCTCAGTCAGATGCATACTTGTGTCTGTTTCTGAGTGCCTTTGGATGGTGAAGGAAACTGGACTTACTGACACCTGGACTTTCTTGGACATTTCTCTGTAGGACAGTGTTCTGATGGTCTGTCTCTCTTCTATCATTAATTGCCTTTTTCTCTTTTCCATTTTTATAGTAACACACTACTCTGCAGTACAATACTGTTCTAATAATGCTCCAACAGTATGGTACCAAAGTGTGTTCCAACACTACTTTTCTGCAGACACAGGGGGTTGGAAGGAATTCACAAACGTTGGGACACCTGGAGGAATTGGTAGCACCAACTTTTGAGGCTTGATCAACCTCCACTGCTGCAGAACTGCATTAAGTTGTTAACCCATCTCTTGTTCACCTTTTTGTATAATTCTGAAATGTACATTATTTTTCAGTTTTGTTTAACCTTAACTTTTTTTTTTTTTTTTACCTCTGGCAGTTCACCTTTGTACCATTTCAAGCTGTTCATTGGACTGGAACTGCCTGAATTTCAATACAAAACTGGAAAAATTGGGGTGTTCTAAAACTTTTGACCGGTAGTGTACATGTGTATATATCTCCTATAGACAGTGAGTATATATATGTGTGTATATCTCCTACAGACAGTGTGTATATATATATGTGTACATCTCCTATAGACAGTGTGTATATAAGTGTGTATATTTCCTATTGACAGTGACTGTATATATATATATATATATATATATATGTGTGTGTGTGTGTGTGTGTATATCTCTTAGAGACAGTGTGTATATATGTGTGTATATCTCCTATAGACAGTGAGTATATAAGTGTGCATATCTCCTACAGATAGTGTGTATATGTGTGTGTATATCTCCTATAGATAGTGTGTATATATGTGCGTATATCTCCAATAGATAGTGTGTATATGTGTATGTATATCTCCTATAGACAGTATATATATATGTTTGTATATCTTACCCAGAATGTGTGCTACAGCGTCCACCAGGTCTCTCTGACTTCCTGCTTCGGTCTTGACCACCGTCCTCTCTGCCAGGACAAAGCTGGACATCACCGGCCGCCGCTGGCAAATGAATGCGTCCAGCGCCTCCAGGCAGGACGTGATGCGTTGAGGTAAAGTTCCACCGATGACCGTGTCGTTGCCACCCATGGTCTCCAGGACCACACCCACATCGCCAATGGCTCCCCATTGGACTGCCAGTCCGGGTAGGTTATCGTAGCGGCGCTTCTCGCACACGCGCTCCATGGCTGAGTTTGCGTAACCATAGTTACTTTGGCCAGCGTTGCCACGGCCACAGCTCACAGAGGAGAAGGCCACGAAGTAGCTGAGGTCTGGACATAACTTTCTGGTCACTCTGGGAAGAAAAGGAAGCAGGTTTATAAGCACCCAAAGAGAAGTCAGTAGAACTCCTTAAATGATCTGCATAGACTTAAAGGTGCAGGAGACTTTCATGACCAATTTTCCATCAGATCTGTCAAACCTCAGTCCTATCCTCAGTATCATGAGTCTGTAAGTCTTTCTGTCATTACTCACCTGAATCTCTTGCATTACAGTGAACAGTTTCTTAGAACCATCCACCAGAAACAAACCATGTGTTTACAAACAGAGCCAGGAGGGAACTCGGGCATCTTCAGAATTTTGTTGCAACGTGCATTGTGGGAAAGAGAGGTTCACGCAGCCGCCTGACAGCGGCAGCACTACCATCTGATATTACGTGAATGAAACAAACACAATGCGGAAACGGCTGAAACGCGGAAACAGCTGAAACAGGGAAACGGCTGAAACGGGGAAACAGCTGGAGGAATATGCATAGCGGGAAGGGAGCTCCTGCCTGTTTGTAGCAGCTGCCGCTGTCAGGTGGCTGCGTGAGCCTTCGCTTCCCACAATGCACGTTGCAACAAAATTCCGAAGATACCCGATTTCCCTCCCGACTCTGTTTGTAAACACATAGTTTGTTTATGGTGGATGGCACTAAGAAACTGTTCACTGTAATGCAAGAGATTCAGGTGAGCAATGACAGACAGACTTACAGATTCATGATACTGAGGATATGACTGAGGTTTGACAGATTTGATGGAAAATTGGTCACGAAAGTCTCCTGCACCTTTAAGGAAGAGCGTGGATCTTACTTGTCCAAATTAATGGTGCCATCATATTTTGGTTTGTTAACATCAACGAAGAGCTGAGGAGTTAGATTCTCCAACATGCCATCTTTCAACACCTGAAGTTTTAGATGAAAAAAAAATAGGACAAACACTCAGTTGAAGCCACAGAAGTGTGTATGAAGCCCACCAAAGAGTCCAGTGGTCCAGACTATGTTCAGAACCAGACACAGTTAAAAAGGGACTGATAATTACCATGGCCAGGTGGAAGACGCCACCTACTGGACCCATCCTGCATGCCTCACCGATCAGTCTTTCTGTTCCTTCAAGCGTGCTCACGTCATTTGTCGACACTAGCACGTCCACACCTTGACTCCGCCATTCTTGGACTCGCTTTGCCTGGTACCCTAGAAAAGAATCACAACCAGTCATGAAGTTCAACAGGTTCTACTCATGTGGCATCAGACCAAAGCTTCAGTCTGCGTAAGGGATTCACCTGGAAGGACTTGGAATTACGAGTAAGTACAGCTGGGATATAGGCCAAAGTACAACTGAGACATGGGCCAAAGTACAACTGAGGTATAGGCCAAAGTACAGCTGAGATATAGGCCAAAGTACAGCTGATATACAGACCAAAGTATAGTTCAGATATAGGCCAAAGTCCAGATGAGATATAGGCCAAAGTATGGGTCTAGCGTCTATCTTGAAACTTCAGACAGATATCAACTGACTATGTATAATCGACTTATAGGAAGTCAGAGATGACCTTTCATTTGGTACCAGTTTTGTTGACCTTGGATGACCTACAAAGGTCAAATGTGAAGTCATGATTTTCAAGATACTCCATTTTCACCCATAACTCTCAGTTTCGCAGAAAAAAGGCTAGTAACATGATACAAAGTGTGAAAAAAGTAGGAAATTAAGTATTTTTTTGTTTTTCCATATCATTTCCTGTTTCAGAGTTATGGCAGAAAACATCTCTATTTCCCGCACTTTTTTGCAATTTTCATTCCCTTATAACTTCGGAACTGTTTAAGACGGAAGAATACAACTTCTACCACAATGTTCAGCTAGAAAAGTAGGAAACAGTGTTCTTTTAGTTTTCCTCTGTCACTTCTGGCTTTTGAGTTAGAATGGTTGAAAGTTTGTCACTTGTGTGTAAATTCACTAAATGTCTTCTATCTGTGAAATGATGCAGATATGGACTAACAGTATTATCCACTGATCAGAACTCACAAATGGTCTTTCATTTGGGAACAATTTTGCTGACCTTCAATGACCTTGAAAGGTCAAATTCATAATTTCCAAAATACCCCATTTTTAACCATAACTCCTTCAATTTTGCAGGTAGAGAAAAAACACTAGTATCAAGTTATAAAGCGTGAAAATATCGGCCAAAGTTCTCGGCCAAAGTTCTCGGTCAAAGGCCTCCGACAAATGCACTATGACAGTTTCATCTGTATGTCTGTGCCCGTACCTACAAAACATGCCTACCTGATAACTACAAAACATTAGGGCCCAATTTATTTGTCCAATTTGACCTTGTGTGAGACTGCAAATGAAAACAAATTTTGGGCTAACTCTGGTACAATGTATGAAAGAGCCACACTTTTTATATTTAATTTGAGATGGTTCCATTCAAACAAAGTTAATCCACCCTGGATGTAACTCACCGTTCCTAATGCCTGATCTGGAAGTCAGCACCAGTTTCCGGGCTCCTCTTTCGGTCAACCACTGAGCTAATTCAAGTCCAAAGCCCCCAAGTCCACCAGTGATGATATAGGAGTGGGAGGCAGGACAGAAAGTCCGGCAGATCGCAGGAAGAGTCAAAGGGGAACCAGTTTGGAATGTCTGATCCTCCGGACGGATCTGTGGGAACAACACAACAATCATCATGGCTGCACATGTAAGTTAAGTTAAGTTCCTAAACAAGTCCCCCAGAGAAAATGAAGCCATTTATGCCCAGTGACACTAAAACAAAAGCTGAAAAATGTAAAAAAAAAAAAAAAAAAGAGGAAGTCTTATGTGAGTATCCACAGACAAATGCCAACCTGACAGACTCCACCAAAGGAGATGTTATGAGCTGCTCATCAATGTAACAACAACACAACTATATATTATTTTGGGCTAGGGTTAGGGTTGGGGTTGGGGCTGGGGCTGGGGTTGGGGCTGGGGTTGGGGCTGGGGCTACGGCTGGGGCTACGGCTGGGGTAGGGGCTGGGGTTTGGGCTGGGGCTACGGCTGGGGTTGGGGCTGGGGTTTGGGCTGGGGTTTGGGCTGGGGTTTGGGCTACAGCTGGGATTGGAGCTGGGGCTATGGCTGGGGTTGGAGTTGGGGCTGGGGTTGGGGCTGGGGCTACGGCTGGGGTTGGGGCTGGGGCTATGGCTGGGGCTGGGGTTGGGGCTGGGGTTGGGGCTGGGGTTGGGGCTGGGGTTGGGGCTGGGGCTAGGGTTGGGCTGGAGCTACGGCTGGGGTTGGGGCTGGGGCTACGGTTGGGGCTGGGGCTATGGCTGGGGTTGGGATTACGGCTGGGGTTGGTGCTATGGCTGGGGTTGGGGTTGGGGTTGGGGCTGGGGTTGGCCTAACCCTAGCCCCTAACCCTTAACCCTCAGTCCATGTAGGCATCTGGATTTTCCAAGTCTGGCATGAAAACAACAAAGGACTTCCTTGAAATGACAGAAACCAGGGACAACAGACACAACCCCAGTTAAACACAGGCAGGAGTCAGTGGTGTGATGAGTATGGAAGGACTGGTACCAGTAGGACCGTTACTGTATGATCAGTAATGACAAAAGGACAACAACTGGATTATTATTATACCAGCGCTGATGATGAACAGGACTGTCAAACCTGGCCTTCCTTAAATAAGTGTCTCCATTTTGTACAGAATCCAACCTGACAAACATGGAACTGCAGTGGTGTCTGAGTGGACTCCACCACACGACCCACCGTCCCTGCACTAAAACCAAACCTTCAAGTCTGAAATGGAACTGACCTGCAGGACCACTTTTCCGATGTGTTTTCCCTGGGCCATGTATCTGAAGGCCTGCTCCACCTGGTCCCTCCCAAACACGGTGGTCTTCAGGGGCTGGACCACAGCGTCCTCAATGCCCTTCTGCAGCAGCTCAGACACCTCCTCCCACTCTGGGTTTCCTTCTTCAAACAGAGCGTCCAACAGGATGCCATGGAAGGTGACGTTCTTAAGGAACACAGACATACCTGCACCAACGGAAAGCAGAAGAAACACACTTTATACACACACAGAGACACACACATTATACACACACACACACACACACACAGAAACACATATACACACAGAGACACACACACACAAACATACAGGCACACAGACAAGGCAGACACACACACACACAGACACACACACACAGGTGTTGTGGTTCAGACCTAAAGGGGAGTTGTTGGACAGGTCGTATTTGCCGATCTCCAGGAAGTGTCCGTGTCTGGAAAGGCATCGAATACTGGCCTGAAGCTTCTCCTCAGACAGAGAGTTGAGCACCAGGTCCACACCTGACATGACAAACACCAAGAGCACATCACAACAGCACAACAACACTCTGCTCATTACACGACTGCTTTAGTGTCTAGTTAAAATATATAAAAAATAAAATAAAAATCACAGTGCAACAAGAAGTCATTTCACTGGTATCCGCACTTTATTTATATGATTAATGTCATATTCTGTCTAAAGGCAGCCATACACATACACAAGTATGTGTGAGCTTGTGGGTTTGCATATATATGTGTGTGTGTGTGTGTGTGTGTGTGTGCGGGTGAGTGGGTGGGTGTGGGTGGGGGGCAGTACTGATTTTTAAACTGATATGTAAAGCACTCTGTGCTACAGTTTTTAATGTATGAAAAGTGCTATATAAATAAAGATTATTATTATTATTATTATTATTACACTGCGCGATTATTTCAATCGTTGCACGCAGCTCCATCTCAAACTGTGCGAATCAATCGTAAAGTCAGGCTCACGATTCATGTTCTCACACTGTTTGTATGCGACCTGACTGCTCACAAGTAGGATCATACACCAGAGGACGCACGACATGTTCGAGTGTTGTATCTGGAAATACAACGTAAAAATACCAAGGAATCCAGAAGTACATAGACAATTGTGTATTGGCGTTAGTCACGAAACAGTAGTGCTAAACAAAAACAACGAGCTGCTTTGGCAATATGTGCCAGTATCTGCGGGAAATCAAAAAAGAAGAAAAGACAACAACGCGTTTGGTGCAGAAATTGGTTGGCCAGACGTGGACAGTATGGGCTGTCAACCCTACAGCAAAGGGAACTAGAGGTAAGCTGCAAAAGCTAAATTGCATTTGGCCAATAACCAGCTACTGTAAGCTAATTCTAAGCTTACAGTAGGTGGCTATCATTGTATTCGCACATGCACAGTGTGAGAATTTGAGGCCCATGGGCTCATGGCACTGCTTTGACAGTACGATACACTCACAAGGAGCGAGCAGGATTTCAAACAGCTCCATTTTCCTTGTGAACACACAATTGCTGGTTGTGAGGTGGTCGTGAGGTGTTAATGGCTTCTCCTTACCCCATGTACACTGCACCAAGCACGACACATGATTAGAGGCACATCTGGCCCGATCCCAGATAGAGTCGCACGAGTGAGAAATCGTCTCTAAAAGCGCACAGTGTATGGCCGCCTTAACTGAACTGTAGTAGTGTTGATATTGTGTTGGAATTGCCTGTAATTCAAATGAGGTCGCCTGAAATTTCAAGTAAGTGATATTAAAAAAACACAACTTCTTAATATAAATCTGTGTTGAGTTGACAGAGCCAATCCCAATCCATATCAGACGAACTGTGGTTGTGAAACTGCAGCACTGTGGTTCTGTTTATCTGTCAAATGTTCATTGTGGTCAGTTTCAGATGCTGCAGCTCTTTCATAATTCTTAGTTTGAGTTCTTGTTTGTTCAGTATTAATTGTCAGCCTTGTAAATCCAAGCTGGACTGACTGTACATATCCTGACCAAGGAAAATAAAATTCTCACTTTGTGCAGTAATCTACACCTGGCTTTACTGCCTCCGTCCACAATAATATATATTATATAGACTAAATGTCCTCTAAAATTAACATTTATTTGCAACATACTAGAGCAAACTATTACATGATCAAAAATAAATTAGTTTCAGCAAAAAAAAAAAGTCTTTGTTTTGAATGTCTGGGGTCGGCAGAAATTTGTGATGTTAAAATGGGGTCAGGAGACCAAAAAGGTTGGAACCAGTGGTGTAGTGTAAACTGATTCCATGTCAGGGTGTATCCCACCTTTGCCTCCTGTTTGTCTGAGAATGTGTGTTTCGAAGGACGTGTCTCTGGAGTTGGCGAAAGACTCTGCTGTCAGCTGAGGGAACTTCTGCTGTAGGTACACTAGTTTTCTGCTGAGCCTGGAGAGGACACACACAAAGACATGAGGCTCTGCCCACACACCAGGTCTGAATAAACTATCTGGATTTTTGGGTGAAATCAGATTTTTTTTGTGTGTTGGTTCATATCCCACATTAAATGTAACTTCTATCTGTTTTGAGTCTGAACTGAATGTGACCCTGAAGTGACCCACATGCATTGAAGAGGTCCTGATGGAATACGAGACCACACAGACACACACTGTGTTTACAGAAGGAAATATGGAGGGACACAGAAGAGTGATGTCTGTCGCATTTCAGTGACGTAAAGGTCGGATAAATGCGACCTGGACGTTCAGACTGAAGTCACATTGGAAAATATCAGATACATATTGGATTTAGGACCACATCTGAAAGTGGTCTGGGTCAGATTTAGGACCACATATGAAAGTGGTCTGGGTCAGATTTAGGACCACATCTGAAAGTGGTCTGGGTCAGATTTAGGACCACATATGAAAGTGGTCTGGGTCAGATTTAGGACCACATCTGAAAGTGGTCTGGGTCAGATTTAGGACCACATATGAAAGTGGTCTGGGTCAGATTTAGGACCACATATGAAAGTGGTCTGGGTCAGATTTCCAATCATTATTTTCTTGTTTTGTCTGTTCCTCCTGTTCTCAAACTGACGTCCATTCTGGTCCAGACTCTGCTGACAACGACAACCAATGGAATCACACACATCACCAAACGATTCCCTTGGTAAGGCTAGTGACGTTCATTTTGTCTTCTGTTTATGTAATTATGCTTCTCTTTTTTCTTTTGTTCAGACAAGGTATAGTTTTTTAGATGTGACCTGCTTGACAGTCTCGACTGTGACTCCAGTCTTCCTCAGAAGCGTCATCCGACGTGCTGCTGACGTGTCATTTATCAGCTGGCTCAAACGCTGGATCAAGGAGGCAATAGAGATCAGGAAGCGGGCGACCGATACCATCAGCCGGGACGAGGGGGCATACACCCTCTCGCACACCTGGGATATCCTCCTCCAGAGACCACCCAAGGCGGAGGAAGCGCGGTCGGCTCGACGAGCTCTGATCGGTCCGTCGAGCCGACCAGCTGATAAATGACAGGTCAGCAGCACGTCTGATGACGCTTCTGAGGAAGACTGGAGTCACAGTCGAAACTGTCAAGCAGGTAACATCTAAAAAACTATACCTTGTCTGAACAAAAGAAAAAAGAAAAGTATAATTCCCTTGGTATTTGCGTGCATTCATGTTCAGTAAAAAAAAACAGTCTAGTGGTGTGAGGTCTGGTGACCTGGACAAACAAGTGGATTGGACAAAATGATTGGAAAAAAATTTAAACTAATAAAAACTAGCAAACCTGCTCTAAAAACAAACTAAAACTTACTGAATTAGACAAAAAAAGTCAAAACTAAATAAAACTAAACTCCAATGAAAAATCCAAAACTATTAGAACCTTGGTGGAAACACACCAAGGTTTTTCTAAATTGCAGGTAAATGATAAAAGTTACTGTGTTGGAAAAGTTACTATAAATACAGATCAAATCACATTTCATGAGCAATTCATACAGAAAACAAGGACATTTCAAAGGGTTCACACTGTTTTTCTTGCCATTGTATAAGGAATGTTTGAACATTTGTGAATGTTGAACATGACTAACTGGGTTTTACCTAGTTCCAGTTGACACATTAAACAGCATCTGTTAGAAAAGGACATTTTAATGAAGTTCTCACCGACTGTTGTGAAGACTTTGCATTTCTTGCTGAGTGCGATGGCGATGGCGGCCTGGCCCACTCCCCCTGATCCTGAATGGATAAGTACACTTTGTCCGGACCGGAGTCTTCCTCGCACCACTAAAGAGTAGTAGGCGGTGGCATAAACCACAGGCACTGAGGCCGCCTGCTCCAGCGTCCTGCACAAACACAAGCATCAACTATGGACTGGACCCACAACTCACATTAGCAGGTACTTGACTGTACCAACTATGGACTGGACCCACAACTCACATTAGCAGGTACTTGACTGTACCAACTATGGACTGGACCCACAACTCACATTAGCAGGTACTTGACTGTACCAACTATGGACTGGACCCACAACTCACATTAGCAGGTACTAGACTGTACCAACTATGGACTGGACCCACAACTCACATTAGCAGGTACTAGACTGTACCAACTATGGACTGGACCCACAACTCACATTAGCAGGTACTAGACTGTACCAACTATGGACTGGACCCACAACTCACATTAGCAGGTACTAGACTGTACCAACTATGGACTGGACCCACAACTCACATTAGCAGGTACTAGACTGTACCAACTATGGACTGGACCCAAAACTCACATTAGCAGGTACTAGACTGTACCAACTATGGACTGGACCCACAACTCACTTTAGCAGGTACTAGACTGTACCGACTATGGACTGGACCCACAACTCACTTTAGCAGGTACTAGACTGTACCGACTATGGACTGGACTCGCATTAGCAGGTACTATGGACTGGACCCACAACTCACATTAGCAGGTACTATGGACTGGACCCACAACTCACATTAGCAGGTACTAGACTGTATCAATTATGGACTGGACCCACAACTCACATTAGCAGGTACTAGACTGTACCGACTATGGACTGGACCCAGAACTCACATTAGCAGGTACTAGACTGTACCAACCAGAAAACAGAAAAGGAACACCTCTACTCCACCTCTGATTAATGCATGGTATGGATGTGTGCCCAGTATGACTCCATTACTGTTACTATGACAACAGCCTGCATTTGAGGTGTATGCTCAAACAAACGACTACATTGCATACATACATCAGGGATTCCCAAACTTTTAAACTTGTGACCCCCAAAATAACGGTACCAGAGACTGGTGACCCCCACTGTCCCCAAAGTGACCGAAGCATTAGAAAAACGTACACACAGGAGTCACACAATGATACTGTGGCATACTTAACACATTGCATTGTGGGTATTAGATATTTTACTCACGGTGTTCTGTTTTATGTGCAGGGGTTGGGGGGGGGGTTATGTTCATGATTATTTATGTTAATGTGTCTGGTTTACAGCATTTATTGGCATTTTCATGTTTATGTTTATAATTATTTTTATTAATGTGGCACCATTACTCAAACCTGTCCAACAATGCTTTACCAGTTTGTCGTTGTTCAGCTGTTGTTCATGACATATTATTGAAACCTTTGCTCTTTCAAAGTAAAAGCACTTCCTTTACATCTGTAAACTCATAATGTCAATATCCTTCCTTCAAAGTACAGGTGTAACAGTTCTGTCCTTAATCAGTCGTAAACACCTCAGGGATCACATCAACAGGATTCTGAAAATCATCTCGCGACCCCCCAGGGGGTCACAACCCTCCCTTTGGGAACCCCTGGTGTAAAGGATCAGTGTATAATACTGTATCTACTGATATCCAGTGTTGAAGTTACAGATTACAACCACCTGAAATAGTAATACTTACCAGGTTGAGGGAACATCCCAGAGGAAGCGTTTGTCAGCGTCCACACATGTGGCCAAGCCTTTAGCAGGAAGTAACCCCATGACACGCCGACCGCCTGAGTCACGACCAGAGAACTCCATCCCCAGCATGCACTGCTGCAGGGCTAGGTCACCTACAAGAATTTCCCTACTGTTATTTATACTTTTACTAAAACCACAGAAGAAGCACTGCTTTATGTGTTTGAAAAATACTGTGTACCTGGAATTGCATCTGGGGGCAGTTTTCCTGTGGCCAGCATTATGTCTCTGAAGTTGAGCGAGCTGTAGTAGACGTTACACAACTGCACATTGGGATTGTCGTTCACAAAGTGACGGAGCGGTGAGGCGATCCATCGGAGTGAAGACAGGTCACCTCGAGTCAAAACGTTGACGTAGGCCTGCTCTGTCAACTCTTCTCTAAGAGCTAACATCCACAACACACCAGCAAGAATGAGTGAATAAAGGAAATGAAAACATTCTTAAAGTCATCCACGTTCAACTTATCGTCATCATGTGTGAATATGATAACACTCTTTTACATCGATCACAGTAACAAGGTTTATAAATTAAATCAGATGAATACATCATCCTTGCATCATAATCTGAAGTAGTGAGGTATGACCAAACAGGTGTGAAAGGTCACAGCATCCTCATCCTCTGGACCATCAGTATCGACCTGTGGACCATCAGTATCGACCTGTGGACCATCAGTATTGACCTACGGACCATTCATATCAACCTGTGAATCATCAGTATCAACCTGTGGACCAGCACTATGTAATAATGTAAGCATCCAAACTAAAAGTAGGAGGTTTGAAACCCTGTGTTACTGAGTCTTTGCTCTGTTTCAGTGGAAATACCTTTAAAAGAAAAGATCAAATTTCCATGGGGGGGCTAATAATTCCATCCTCATCTGTAATTACATTATTTTACCAGTTTCCACCGGAGGCGGTGGAGGTAATAGATGAATGGATCTATGTGGACTGGTCCATGTTAGGGTTCTGGTGAAGGGTACTGTGTCCAACCATCAGAATCAGGCTTCAGGGGTCAATGGTACCGACTGTCCAAACAGACAGGCCCCAGGGTGGTCCACAACAGGACACAAAGACCAGTTTATCTAGGATCAAGTGGTGTGTTGATGTACCGTGAGTGATGAGCTGGTGTCTGAAGACCCCCCAGCGTCCATCTCTGAATACGTTCATCAGCAGATCCTTCTCCAGTAACGGATGCATGGATTTAGCGTTCGACTGCAGTGTTGGTGTTACTGAGGCCTCGTTCAGATTGGACACAAACGCACAACTAGTGAATGACAACAAACACAATTAGAGTTGTAGACCCATGTTACTGACCTGAAACAAAGATAAGCATATACCCATGGATGAAACCACACCATGACATCTATGTTTTTACTGACACTGCTTCACTTTTTACTGGTAACAGATTATTGTACAAATCATTTGAGTTTAACAGAGCAGAGAAGCAAAAAATAAAAGGTGGAAAAAAATAATGCCTAAATTCAAAACTATACTCAAAACAAAGCACAGTTAGTACTTTCAGCTAAAATGTTATTTCATTTTAAAAAATGTGTCGCAGTCTGATGGGTGGATTCGATTGGCTGTGCAGTTACGACTGAAAACTCACTGTATGTGAAAACAAATGTATTAAACTGACGAGAGGTTCATGCCACAGCTAGACTAAATTAGCAGCATTGGTCATTCAAATGATGATATAATTCTAAAATAAGACTATTATGTTATCCATGTATTTTCAAATTTACTGTTTAACAAAAAAATAGAAAAAAAAATTAAAGCACTTTATTATTGCTTTATTAAAATGTCAAATGATAGATATGTACTTACATTCCTGAACAGAAAACTTAGTTCTAGGTGTTGAATGTTATGTATAACTGATTTGTGACTTTGCCCAGTTGAACCGGCTCAAATTAGGTCATAAAAGGGTTAATTCAGTTTGACGTTCTTCCTTCCTGTTCAGAATAATACAATGTTGAGCTGATATTATTAATGATCGTTGTTGATTTTTATTATTATTATTATTTACCTTATATTATATTTGCTGTATACAGTCATCTACTGACACGAGGAGATGGAGACAACTGTGATTTTTTACGTAGAATTGCTTTATGTTAAATAAAAATAGCTCAAAACACAGTGATGGTGAAGTACCTACAGTACAGTTTTTAGGTTTCTGTGATTTACCCTCTGACAACTCTTACTTTATTATGATGTTTTGTGTTTTTCCACAGAAAATGTAACCAAAGTGAATGTTCTTGACGAACAAGAGTGCAAGAAAGAAAATAATCAAATGTCAGAAAAGTAAAACTACAACAGCTACAAACAAGCATAACCC
This sequence comes from Sphaeramia orbicularis, assembly GCF_902148855.1. NCBI lineage: Eukaryota > Metazoa > Chordata > Actinopteri > Kurtiformes > Apogonidae > Sphaeramia > Sphaeramia orbicularis. The sequence continues at coordinate 44,787,813 of NC_043975.1, forward strand.
ACTCTGATACAAAAAAGACAGTTCACTAGTGTGTTTACAAGGTGGATGGGCCTCCTCGCCCCTGCCTGTCTCATCCAGCGGGATGGACCCCCCATGTGTCCACCCTACTGCATCCTTGCAGACTAGAACTACATCTGCAAATGGACGTCCATCAGTCCTGGTGCATCTATAGCCTGTCCGTCCATGGGAGTGGATCTCTCCTTCACTGTGGTTCTCCCCGAGGTTTCTCCCTTTTCCCACTGGGTTTTGAGTTTTTCCTTGCCGAGAAGGAGGGTCTAAGGACGGGGGATGCCCTGGACACTACTCATTTTCTTGCTGTTCATTCGACTGTTGTTTACTCTAACTGACTCTGTAAAGCCCTTTGAGATAACCTTGTTGTGATATTGGGCTATACAAATAAAGTTGAATTGAATTGAATTGAATTGAATTGAATTGTGTTTCAGTTACAGAAACATGGTCAGGGTGGAACAGTAAAGTAATGTGATGAGGTGAAACAGGTCAAATAGGTACAGGTGTTCGTATGTCCTACCGTATCCGACTGCCTCCTGGTTCTTGCCGTAGACACTTCACCATTCCCACAATGCCACAGTGGGGCTGAGAAGCGGTCAACCAGACTGGACTGTCTGATGGTTGAGCCAACGTCAGCTGCACCACAGAGAAACAAACACACCCACTTAATGAATAAGGTCACTAACCCTAACCCTTATAATGAATAAGGTCACTAACCCTAACCCCGATAATGAATAAGGTCACTAACCCTAACCCTGATAATGAATAAGGTCACTAACCCTAACCCCGATAATGAATAAGGTCACTAACCCTAACCCCGATAATGAATAAGGTCACTAACCCTAACCCCGATAATGAATAAGGTCACTAACCCTAACCCCGATAATGAATAAGGTCACTAACCCTAACCCCGATAATGAATAAGGACACTAACCCGATAATGAATGAGGTCACTAACCCTAACCCTTATAATGAATAAGGTCACTAACCCTAACCCTGATAATGAACAAGGTCACTAACCCTAACCCTTATAATGAATAAGGTCACTAACCCTAACCCCGATAATGAATAAGGTCACTAACCCTAACCCCGATAATGAATAAGGTCACTAACCCTAACCCTGATAATGAATAAGGTCACTAACCCTAACCCCGATAATGAATAAGGTCACTAACCCTAACCCCGATAATGAATAAGGTCACTAACCCTAACCCCGATAATGAATAAGGTCACTAACCCTAACCCTGATAATGAAGAAGGTCACTAACCCTAACCCTGATAACGAATAAGGTCACTATAGGGTTAGTGACCCCGATAATGAATAAGGTCACTAACCCTAACCCTTATAATGAATAAGGTCACCAACCCTAACCCTGATAACGAATAAGGTCACTAACCCTAACCCCGATAATGAATAAGGTCACTAACCCTAACCCTTATAATGAATAAGGTCACTAACCCTAACCCTGATAATGAATAAGGTCACTAACCCTAACTCAGTGCATATGAATGACACTTGTTCCCTTTGGTTTGTATTTGAGAACATATTTGGACATTTGTCTTCTAAGTCCACAGCAGAGGCTGGTACTTACTTTGAGCGTTTCCACCCAGCTGTAACTGGTGTCGTCCACAGTCACAAAAATGGGGTCTTTCACAGGAACCCGACGACGGCAAAGGAAGAGGGCGGAGCCATAAAAAGACTTCTTGACAGCAACGAGGCTAAGGCCCGCCTCCAAGAAGACGTTCTCCCACTCAGCCTATCAGCAATGAGTAAATGATATGAACCACATATCAGCAGCAGCATAACGTTTGATCCAGAGTTCATTAACTCTGGTCGTTACCCATGGGCCTGGTCACAGGAACTTGGACCATAAACCACTGATTTTATTAAATGACAAAACAAATGTACAAATGATGATGTAACCTACGAAAGTTGACCTGATACAGTCACTGTCTGAAACAGTGGAATAAACAACAGCTGGAAACCAACACACCTTTGAAAATACACGTTTTTGTGCTTTTATCTTTTCTCTGTGTCTGTTTTCTTCCTGAATATTATTAGGATGTTTTCACTTCAGTCCAATGGTAGATTCTACTGCAGCCTCAACTAGGGATGTAACGATTAGCGGTATAACGATGAACTACGGTAAAATTCCCGACGGTTAGTATTACCATTTAAATTCAAGCTCAACTGTCCAGCTCCGTTTGTCCTCAGACCATAAGACAGTTTTGACCTCATCAGTTCAATGTGTTTGTCTTCATCTGTCCCTTTGACAGCTCTAAGGGTTTACGTTCTCAGCCTCATTCTGAGCTGTTACTGAGCCTGACTGAACTATGGGACTGCATTCATACATGTGGACTGAGAACTTCCACTGGAGTGTTCGGTCGTTAGTGTTATTGGACACAGTTACATAATGATCCTTTCAGCATTCATGTATTTGAAGTCAAACAGTATCAGCTCTCTGACATTTATTCTGTTTAGTCTTTACATTTGGACTGAAGAAATAAGAGGTGTTTGTACGTTTGGTGTCACATATATGTTTTTGTTAGACGACTCACACGTTCATTATCTGAGGTTGTTCATCTGTGAGTCAAGGTTATAATAGTTTTGGATTTTTCATTATAGTTTAGTTTTATTTAGTTTTGACTTCTTTTCTCTAATTCAGTTAGTTTTAATTCATTTTTAGAGCAGGTTTGCTAGTTTTTATTAGTTTTCATTGTTTTCTAAATGTTTAGTTTTGGTTTAGTTTTAGTATTCATTTTCATTTTGTCGTATCTTTTCTCTTCTTCTCCGTCGTATTCAAATAAATCCCAGACAGGACTTAGTCTCCATGTTTCCAGGTAGAGTGGGGACCAGAAGACGACTGGAAACCACAAGTGACGGACCGTCAAGTGTCATATGGTGCCACTAGCTAAAATAGCTAGAGCGAAATAAATCAATTTTGTATCAATCCGACATTTAAAAAGATGAAAATGAAGGGAAATTTATCCATAATTTTTATATATTTTAATTAGTTTTGTAAGCACACAATACAGTTTCAGTTAGTTATCGTTGTTTTTCCTTTTAATTAGTTTTTATTTATTTCAGTTAATGAAAATGTTTTTTCAATTCTAGTTTTTGTCATTTCGTTAGTTTCCATTAACGATAATAACATTGCTGTGAGTAGCTCTAACCTTCCATTTGGAAATATTTAAAGAATTCAATCAAACAGAAATGACAGAATGACGTTTCTGGAAAAATGGAATTTACATTTAAACATAACAAATCTGTCCTTAAATGTACTGACATGAAAAACAGAGCTATATATTAATAGGAGTGTTAGAAAATATCAATTCCGCAGTATATTGCAATATTTCATTTCACAATACTGTATCAATATTAAAAAGTACTGTATCAATATTTTTAGGTGTTTATTCAAATGCAGATATGGCAGAGGTTCATTTTTGTTTTTTGGTTTTCCTTATTGTTTATATCTTATTCATTATCATTTAAAGCTGTTTTATTAAATAATGGTTATTTCAATCATCTTAAAAGCACTTTTTACTGTCTGAGAGGCAGATGGTAGTTCCTTTGTTGGGACAAAAATAATGTTCTGATGTTAGTTCTGAACTAATAGAATATGAACATTTGAACAGGATCTTAAACTGTAATGTCTGTAAAACAGAATTTCAGTTTGAACACAGGAACATTTTGTGATATAGCATTAGATCCTGTTGTGATCAAATAAAAATATGTTTAGTATTTGTGCAGATTTCTGGTGTAATTCAATTCTTCAAGGAAATAATCATTTTAAAAAAAGAAACAAACAAAAAATTGCCTTTTTAACAGTATCATGATATATTGTGATATATCGTATCGTGATCCTAGTATTGTGATTTGTATCATATCACCAGATTCTTGCCGATACACAGCCCTATATATAAAGGGCCCTGGTGGTCTGCACTCACCTGTGTCAGTAATCCTGGATGAACGCTGCTCTGATCCGTGTCACAGAGGAATGACACCATCTCTCCCAGTGTGAACCCCTTCAACATGGTGTGGACCAGGATGAACCCGCTCTGTTTCGCAGCAGAACACAAGTTCTCCACCAGCGCTTTAGCGTCGGTTTGTAACGGCCCCCAGGCGTGGTTACACATGACCAAGTCTGCCCCCCCTGCCGAGCCCCCGGGGGCGGGGCCTGTTCGGGGGTCCCACTGAGCCGAAGCCATTCCCATTTGGTCCAAGGTTGATGTGAAGGGGGTCAGCAGGTCCGGGTCGGCCGCCGTGGCCGTGTAGTCTACGTGCAACATGGGCTGGATGTTGAAAAAAGACGAGGCCTTGGAGAAGAGTCGGCCATCACTGGACAGAGCCTGGAAGAGGAGACGGAGACATACAAACAGGTGGTCCAACATGTTCTAAAGCAGGGGGGGCAAACATGTGGCCCACCAGAGGGTCCATAGTAACAGAATAACCCATAAATAATGTCAAATATATGTTTTCTTCTTGAAAAACTATGTGAAGAAAATGTTACACTATGAAAATATTTACATTTACAAACTGTCCTTTCACAATAAAATGCCAATAAATACATAAATAAAACTACAAAAGCATTCGGAGAGCGCAGACCTCCGCCAAGGCAGATCAGTTGCCCCCCCCACCCCACCCCACCCCACAGAGATGATGTGGAATGAGTTCAAGAATATGACAAAGCTTAAACTGCAAAAAATGAATATTTGATGTAGATAAACCGACTTGAGTTTGGAATATTTATCTGAAAGATCATTTTTAAGATTTGTTAGATCTGCCATGGAAGAGTGGAGGTTATGTTTTCACTGGGGTTTGTCCATCTGTTTGTTTGTTTGTTTGTTTTTTTGTCTGTCTGTCTGTTAGCAAGATAACTCAAAAAGTTATGGAAGGATTTTGATGAAATTTTCATGAAATGTTGATACTGGCACAAGGAACAAATGATTCAATTTTGGTGGTGACTGGGGCGGGGGGGCTGATCTGCCTTGGCGGAGGTCTGCATTTCTTTACCCATGGCAGCTGTTCCTGCCTTTCAAAGTTAATTCAACTTGTTTAGGCCTGAAAATGTCACTGAGGACAGGATAAGTTAGGGTTAGGGTTAGGGAGGAGCCTAAAGGCAGGAACAGCTGCCATGGGTAAAGAAATTAAACATGGTGACATTAGACATGGTGTCCAAAGTGTTAACCTCCTCAGACCCAGCTATGGGTTTTCTGTCCACATTTATGGACAAAAGTTTCACAACTTTATACAAAAAAAAAAGAAAAGAAAACTGTCCACCACAAAGGACATTCCATAAAAATTTTAAAAACTGCATCTGAAAAAACTGCTGCATCATGATGTTTCCAATATAGGCACTTATTTAACTAGAAGCACTCGGAGAGCGCAGACCTCTGCCAAGGCTGATCAGTGCCCCCCCCTGTGGGCCCCCCCACCCCCAATCACCACCAAAATTTAATCATTTCTTCCTTATCCCATTTCCAACAAACCCTGAAAATTTCATCCAAATCTGTCCATAACTTTTTGAGTTATGTTGCACACTAACGGACAGACAAACAAACAAACAAACAAACAGACAAACAAACAAACCCTGGCAAAAACATAACCTCCTTGGCGGAGGTAATGAAAACAAAAAAAAGCTTGTACTTTGCTGACATTTCCTGGGTCTCAGGAGGTTAATGCCGTAACCTGGCAATTTTGTGGAAAACCAGATGGATCCCCATTGGCCCCTCCCATTGGCCCCTCCCATTGGCCCCTCCCATGACCTTTGATTGGATTTCAATCCCACCGCTACTTCGCGCAAACCAGTTTAAACTTGGATTGTGCAGTTTGCCCCTGCTCACTCATGCAAGAAAACCTGGGTCTGTAAATTTGGACAAATCTCCACCAATCCCCGACCTACAGACGTCCAGAAAAGAAAACTCCAAAAATGAGCAAATGTGGAACTGGGGGTAATTTTTTTAAATGTACAGTTTGTTTTTTTTTTAATACACCCTGTATATAGGATTAATAATTACAGTTTGTTTGAAATGGTGTGATTCAGGTGGTACTAAACTCAGACATTCAGAGGTAAACAGAAGCCTGGCCCTGGCTCTGGAAAGGCAGGACCTAAATCTGAGGATCTGGTCCAGATGTACAGATTAAACACAGGAACCAGAACAGTCCATCGGTCTGTGGACAGTTTTTCTCATCTGATGTCTTCTCATGTCTTACCTCCAGGACTTTAATCCTTCCAGGCGTGCTGTTTTCCATGGCGGTGTCCAGGCAGTGTCTGAGGGCGGGGTCTTCCAGAAGCCCCCGCAGGAGGCCGTCCTCCAGCAGACACGTGCGTTCATTCTCCATCATCTGCTTCAGCTCAGAGTGAAGGTTTCCATTCAGCTCCAAACTACACAGCAGACCCAGGAGTCGCACCAGGCCGGGCTCGCACTGCTCAGGGCTGGGAAACGGACCCTGGGACCCCCCCTCTAAACCCGGGATGGACAGTTTGACCCCATGAGGAGCCAGCTTCAGCTGTAGTGAGTGGATTAAGCCTGTGGCAGAAACACAGAGTTAGAACAGGCTGCAATAGAACCAGCAGAACACGATGAGTCCAGGTCCAAAACCACTGTTCTATGTTCTGATCAAGTACACAAGACACGGTTAAAGGAGGGGAGGGGGGGGTGGACCACACCTGCACATCTCAGAACAGTTTTCTGAGGGGGATGTGCTGACTCCAAAAACTACACAACACTAAGAGAAATAAATAAATAATAACAAAAATAAATAAAATTAAATTAGATTAAATTAAATTAAATTAAAAAAAAAACCCTAAACAACACTAAGAAAAATAAATAATAAAAATAAATAAATAGATTAAAAAAAATAAATAAAAATATATAATAAAAATAACTAAACAACACTAAGAAAAATAAACAATAATAAAATAAATAAATAGATAAAAAACTAAATAAAAAATCATATAAATAAAAAAATAACTAAACACTAAGAAAAATTTAAAAAAAATAGATTAAAAAAACTAAAAATAAATAAAAAATATATAAATTAAAATATAACTAAAAAACACTATGAAAAATAAATTAAAAATAATAACAAATAAAAATAATAATAAAATAAATAAATAATAAAATAACTAAACAGTAAGAAAAATAAATTAAATCAATAAATAATAAAAAATAAATGAAATATTTTTTTTAAATAAATAAATAAATAAAAATATATATACATTAAAAAAAAAATAAGTAAACAACACTCTAAAACCAACTTTTACAGTTAAAGACATTAGGACCATTGAACGCTGCAGTACCTTTACAAAGGCTGAGCTGCTCTGTCAGTTTCCCACGGTTGTTCAGACACTCCGTCTCCACATACGGAACAAACACAAACTCCTCCAGGGTGGGGGGGCTCTGCTGCTGTCGACGGGGGGCTACAGTAGCATGTAGACCACTGATCTGAACTCCACCCGCAACCACCGTGTCCAGGCAGCGGTTCACATGGACATTCACAGCTTTGGGAAGGAGAAGAATCGTACACATGATTTTAGACTGTATAATAAATAAATAAATAAATAAAGTGATTTTTAAATAAATATTAGGAAATATAAATATATAAATACATTTATGAAATATATAAAAAATATATTTTTATTAAATATTATGAAATATGATTTTTAATTATAAATGCATAAATGTTATAAATTACTACTACTACTACTACTACTAATAATAATAATAATAATAATTATTAAGTAAATTTATATAATAAAGAAATAAATAAATAAATAAAGAAATAATTAATAATTATAAATAACAAATATATAATACATTAATAAATAAATAACCCAAAACGGTCATTCTATAACACAGGTGTCAAACATGCGGCCTGGGGGCCAAATCTGGCCCGCCAAAGGGTCCATTCTGGCCCGCAGGATGAATTTGTGAAAAACTGCAAAAAATTACACTGATGATATTAACAATCAATGGTGTCAAAATCATTTTAATTGAGGTTCCATATACAGACACACATAGTCCAATTAGATTTCAAGTGAGTCAGAACCAGTAAAATATTATCAGTAAAATTACATGAACATGTTTAGATTACCAAACTATACTTTTACAAAAATGTGAATAACCTGAACAAATATGAACAAACGGAAATGTCTTAAGAAAAGTAAATGCAATTTTACCAATATTCTGCCTGTTACTAAATGTTTTGTGCAATTGTAACGCACATGTGTAAATAATAAACTGATAAACCGAGGTAGAATATTGTTAAAATGTTAAAATTGCACTTGTTTTTCTTCAGACTGTTCAAGTTGTTCCTATTATTCAGATTTTTAAGGAAACTTTGTTGATGTAAACCTGATCATAATATAATTTTACTTTTTCACTGGTATTATTTTACTGGTTTGGCCCACTGGAGATCAAATTGGGCTGAATGTGGAACTGAACTAAAATGAGTTTGACAGCCCTGACCAATAAGATCCCCTGACTTTACACAATGTTCTCATCTGTATCTAATGACACAATGACACACATGAGATATTTCCAGCCTTTTTTCAAAGTCTTCCTAAGTGTCATATGAGCATAAGCTGCAGCACAGAACAGTTACTGGACACAGAAGTTAATGTTAATAATAATAATAATAATAATAATAATAATGTTAATAATAATAATAATAATAATAATAATAATAATAATAATAATAATAATAATAATAATAAATCAGTTTTCTATAGTGCTTTTCTAGGTACTCAAAGATGCTTTCAGATAACTGTAATCCACAGGTGTAACCATGACCATTATTGTGTATTTACTCGCTGCTTGTGTGAATGAAACAAAGATCATTAAAACACACCTTTGACTCCATCAGCATAATCACAGACTTTCTCCAGGTGGACGACTGGATCAACACAGACTGAGCGGATCCTGGTGGGTAAACGCAGACTGCGCCCTGACAAACCAACCACGATCATCTGCAGCATCGTGTCCAAGAACACCACCCAGTTCCCCGTCCACTGCAGTTTCCCAGTATCTCCTGGAGTATAATCACATGACAGCAGATGATTACAAACAGGACGTGCAGCCACTGTCCTCCATCTGATCGACAGGGTTTAACTATCGGTTTGTTTGTTTGTTTATTTCAAATATAACATTAAAACCAAACAACAAAAGGATTAATATAAAAAGAAAGAAAAAACATTGGAAAAGGAGTGGGATGAAGTTCAATTTATAATCTGCTGTCCCATTACCCCTTTCTTCTACCTACCCTAAATTCCTCTGTCAGATTCCATAAGTAACTCAAAAATCCTACACATAACTGACTAAATTCTGACTAAACACAAAACACAAAATTGCTGAACATATCAAGGATAGACTGTCCATTTTACAGCAGCATTGCACATTAAAATAAACTCTGTCCTCATACCGGTCAATGATTTTAATGCAGAGCAGAAATATATTTTATATATTTTACTATTGATTGCTAAATAAAATAGTAACAGTAAATTGGAAGAGTGTCAAATCACCAACGGTAACAGAATGGAAACAAAGACTGAAACAAGTGTACACTATGGAAAGAATGACTGCATCATTACAAATGAAAATGGATCTTTTTAAGCGGAGATGGCACACGGTCGAAGACTATTTGTATAATTAAACTTTTTGGGTTGTTGACGAGAATTGCTCTTATAAGCCCTGACATGAGGTGTTTTGTATTTATATAGATGTGTGCATATGTATACAAATATATGAATATTTCGATATTTGGCAATGTATCTATAGATGTAGTATAATATTTGTAACAATAATAATACTATGTGGTGTAATTTTTTTTTTTTTAAATTTATGTCTTGTCTCAGATGTTTTGTTCTGTTTTATACTGTGCAAAAATCTAAATAAAAGGTTAAAAAAAAAAAAAAAAAACTTTGTCCTTTTCGTAACAGTAATCATGCACATATCAAAAACAAAAGTAAACTCTGTCCGTTTCATAACAATAATACACATAATAAAAAACAGAAATAAACTCTGTCCATTTCATAAAAATAATGCACATAATAAAAAAACTAAAATAAACTCTGTCCTGTTCATAACAATAATACCCATATAAAAAAAGCAAAATAAACTCTGTCTATTTCATGACAATAATACACATATTAATAAACAAAAATAAACTCTGTCTGTTTCAAGGCAATAATACACATATTAAAAAACTAAAATAAACTCTGTCCGTTTTAGAACAATAATACACATATTAATAAACAAAAAAAAACTGTCCGTTTCATGAGAATAATACACATATTAAAAAACTAAAATAAATTCTGTCCGTTTCAGAACAATAACAAACATATTAAAAAACAACTCTGTCCTTATGTATTGTGTCTACTGGGATGTATCCCTGAATCATTGAGAACACATAAGTATACTGTTCGTTTTTTGTTTATGTTGGGCCGAAAGGCTGTTATGACCAAATGGGTTGGAGAAGAATCTCCCTCAATACATCTGTGGAAGTCTTCGATATCAGACTATATTTGTCTGGAAAGACTAAGATTTTATATTAATGATCAGAAGGACATCTTTACAGCAAAGTTTGGAAAAGTGTTGGAATATCTGGGAACTCAGACTGCAACTACCTGAAATAGATTTAATACGGACTTTTGAGATCATCGCTGTGGACATATTTTAGATCTGCTATACATTTCATACAACCTGTATGCACTGCGTTGGACTGTATAATTTTGAAAATGTTCCATAAAAAGAATGTTCAAAAATAAATGAATAAATAAAGTCTGTCCGTTTCATAACAATACATATATTAAAAAACAAAAATAAACTTTTTTCATTTCATAACAATAATACACATATTAAAAAACAAAAATAAACTCTGTCCGTTTCATGACAATAGTACACAAATCAAAATATGATATACATATGATATACATATCCAAACTAAACTGTCCATTTCATCATATTTACTCAACATTTTGGATTTAATTGTTTAAGTCCAGGCTGAAAACAGCTCTGTTCAACTGTGCATTGAACAACTGAAAGGGTTCTATCTGCACTCTACTTTTTTACTTTGTTTTAATTGATTATTATTTATGTTTTACTGATTATGTTTTAATTGTAATTGTGTGTTTTTAACCTGTCTCTTTTCCATTTTTTGTAAAGCACTGTGAATTGCCCTGTGTATGAATTGTGCTATACAAATAAATCTGCCTTGCCTTGCCTTAATTGTCTTTTTAAATGTATTATTTGATTTAATTGCCTTTGTTTCATCATTTAACTTGTTCCGTAAGTTGATTCCTTTCACAGATACACAACCTTCCACATCATCCTCATTGTATTACATACATTTAAAAAAACACAGTTACCTGAATGGTTTGACTCCAGAATACCCTGGAAGGTCTTCCCATAATCATACCCACGCAGTCGCAGCTCCTTATAGATATCCGGCGCCACAAGCCTGGTTTTGGGATCACAGTTCCCAGTATTGGCTTCTTTCCTTATGCGGCTATGGAATGAATCCAGAGCTGCATCCTCCAGAAGGCTCACCTTACCTAAAGATAAGGGAAAAAATAGAACCAACGTCCCAGTATGTCAGCGGCATGTTCTATCCTGACTGATGAGCTGGTGAGTGAACAAGATTAGGCAGAAAACAAATCTGTCATTAGAACTATGATCTGTTTGTATTAACACCTTTTGATAAATGCAGCATTTTCATCATCATTTTGAAATACAGATTATACTAGACTACACAGTAAGATCCACAGGTGTTTGGACACTGATGCTACATGACGCCAAACCAGCACCATGTACAGAGCTTTTATAACTTTGCCTTCGCACAGTATATTTAAAATAAAGCCATCAAGAATCAGATTTTAAGGTGGAGCTTCAGCTGGATTTCAAGGAGATTAACGAGATGTTGGCTTAATACAATATTTTTATTAAACCCCTTGAACTCCAGGTGAAGGTCCGAACTTCAACCACATATGGACTTCTTCATTTTAAAATCACTGTGGTGGTGAACAGACAAAAAAGCATTTATGGACCTGAGTTTGGGTCAAACTCTGACACTGAGCCTAGACCTGAGTACTGTCAGACCACCTGTCTGGCATTTTACACTGTGTACAGTGTAACCCTGAAAGGCAGGTCAAAGAAAACACAAAACAGACAATGATCTGCATGTGTTTCATCAATAGAATGACTAGAATAGTAACACACATTCAAAAGATTTTCAATCCTAAGTGTTTTTGTAGAACATGTAAGAGTATAGTTATGTGTCTCCATCAGTGGGTCTGTTCATTTGGAAGGGAAAACACAATACACTTCTCATACGAGTACATAAATACATAGTAACTATTCATAGGAGTGCATAAATAAACAGTAACTATTGATAGGAGTACATAAATACACAGTAACTACTTGTAGAGTACATCAATATACAATAACTACTGATAGGAGTACATAAATGTACAGTAACTACTTGTAGGAGTACATAAATGCACAGTAACTATTTGTAGGAGTACATAAATGCGCAGTAACTATTTGTAGGAGTACATAAATGCACAGTAACTACTGATAGGAGTACATAAATACACAGTAACTACTTGTAGAGTACATCAATATAAAATAACTACTGATAGGAGTACATAAATGCACAGTAACTACTTGTAGGAGTACATAAATGCACAGTAACTATTTGTAGGAGTACATAAATGCACAGTAACTATTTGTAGGAGTACATAAATGCACAGTAACTACTGATAGGAGTACATAAATGCACAGTAACTACTTGTAGGAGTACATAAATGCACAATAACTATTTGTAGGAGTACATAAATGCACAGTAACTATTTGTAGGAGTACATAAATACACAGTAACTACTGATAGGAGTACATAAATACACGGTATCTACTTGTAGAGTACATAAATGCACAGTAACTACTCGTAGGAGTACTTAAATACACAGTAACAGAGTACATACCACTGACAGCCAGGTTTCCGTTCTCTGAAACCTCAAACTTGTTGGTCGCTGGCATGAGGTGCACCTCCAACTGGACTGCACCTGCAGAAGAAAACAGTGAAAACAACAGTGACTGATTCAGGTACTTCCTTTTTTTCTTTTGCTGCCTGTGTTTAAACACAGTAACTGCAGTTTGTATCTCTCACATTTCTAAAACTACCCTTTAGTTTCCATGTGTGGGGGGCTGCTCTGTCATTAGTTCTTTCAGACAGTGGACTGTGGACAGACGTGCAGACCTCTTTGATGACCTCTGAATCTGAATCCCTGCTTTGTGCAGTTCAAGTGTCCGTCTGCCTCTTTGACCTCTGACCTCCAGCTCACATTGAAATGACATCATCTGAGACATCTGGCCTTCAGGTCTCAGGTCCTGTTCTCAGGTCTGTCAGAGACTGTCTGATGGTACCGCTCTGATCTGGTCCACATCACTGATGGGCTTTGGTGTGCTTCAGCATCTGCACTGCTCCAGGTACAGTGTCCACGAAAAGACAGGACACTCAGATGACGTTCCTCCCACCTGTGACCAAGCAGTGGGTGGTGATGTGGACGTAGGAGGTTCCTCTGGGTCCGGCCTTAGATAAAGCAGAGGGCCACTGAGGAGGTTTATGTGGGCTCCATCCTGATTCAAACCCCATGAGAACACAAAACATTGGTTCATTTTCTTGAAGTGATAAGAACAAGAACATAGTCGGTTCTGTCCAGGACATTTCATGAGAAGCTCCAGTGTGGAACTTCTGGGAGGTCCTCCACCGTTCCACCTTAACCACGGTCACTTCAAACTTCTGACCAATCACACAATAGTTATTGGTCACCAGATGATGAGGGATGATCCAGGAGCAAGACCACCTGGGTCTGTTCTGGTTTGTACCAGGGTTCAGAGGACAGCAGAGTCCACTGAAGGGGACATCTGGTCCAGACGCCTCATGGTGGGTTGGTTGAACACTTGGACTTTTTTTTTTATTATTACTATTTACAGTTGTATATATTCTGATTGTGTATATTACTTATTATACAGAAAACCCTTCTATGTGCTCATTTAGATGGGATGGTTAAAAGGGACATTGCATCAGCTGTTCAATGGTTGAACCAAAACTACCAGTGGACTTCTGTCACCTTTCAACAACAGCTTTTCTCTCTCAAAAAAAACCCCTTTACCGTCTTACTTCTTCGGAATCGCTTTGGTGATGTGAGGAAAAAAAACATTAACGCGTGGCCACGCCCTACTAATACCCCGTACTAAAACCCCATGTCTTACCCCAAGTGTTTGAAGGATGTCACAGTAGTTCAAACCAAGGTGAAAATAAAATGAAATCAAACTGAGGTGTTCCATGTTGGTACTAGGGATGTAACGATATGAAAATTTCATGTCATGGTTATTGTGACCAAAATTATTACGGTTATCATTATTATCGTGGTATTATTGAAACTGTGCTCAAAATGTTAAAAAAGCAGTGATACACACACTGAAATAATTTAACCAAGTTGTATTAAAAAAATAAATAAAATAATAGGCACAATGTACCTTCTGTTGGCAGAAACATTCAAATATTAACCCTTAGTGGTCTGAGCTTTTTTTGGCCGTTTTTCAGTACCCTCCCTTCAACCCCCCCTTCACCCCCCCTCCCTTCGACCCCCCAGTCCTCCCCCCTCACCCCCCAGTCCTCCTCCTTCACCCCCTCCCTTCGACCCCCCCTCCTCTTACCAGTCTTTGGAAGCATCGTGGCCCTGTGGATGGTGACGTCTTCAAAGGTTACAGCAGAACTTTCTATCACGAGCCCCAGACTTCTGGCCAAAGTCCTCCAGGCCAACAGCAGGTATCCTGTTGCCGGGTAGAGGACGCGTCCATCAATACAGTGTCCAAGCAGGTAGTAGTCCGACGATTCTGGGTTTATGTCTGTGGTAGAAATGTAGCAAAATGTGGACAAATGAAACAAGGAAGACGTCAGATTATTAAGACATGAGACAAAGGTTTGGATGCGAACACAAAAGGTTTGGACAGAATGTACTGTTTTTTACCAATGTTATAGATGATGGCAGAGTTGGATCCTCCAGAACCAGAGGAAAAATCCTCCACCTTGGGAACATCCCAGGTCTGGGTGTGGTCCCAGTGCAGGAGGGGGGAAATCAGAGGGGTACCAACTGGAACAGGATACGGTACCACGGGGCTCAGGTTCTTACTGTCCACGTTAACCCTAGTAGAATTATAATGTTAATAATCCAAAAGTGTAAGGTGGAACCAATCTAGAACAGGTTCTCCAAACTGAACTGTAAAGAACGTCCATTTACAACATTTACTGGTTGTTGACAAAAATAAATGTCTGACAAATGAATAAACGATCCAATGAGTTTTGTTCCACATTACATATATGTGTGCATTCACTGACCCATTCATGTATATTTTTCCAACATTTGAGAGGAAAAATTCCAGGTTGTTGGTGTGGCCTCTCTTCATCAGAGGGAGGATAGAACAGGTGGGCTTCAGGCTGCGCTTTAGGATGGCCTGTGTGGGCAGAAAGAAAGAAAAAAATATAGTATAATAACCTATAAATAATGACTCCAAATTTAAATCAAAATTTTATTGTAAAAAGTTGGTATTGGATCGGTATCAGCAAACCTAATCCTAAAAAAAATCGGATTGGAAGGAAAAAAATCCAGATCAGGACATCACTAGTGTTTTGTGTAAAACACTGTACTATAAAACAGTAAATTGAACATACCTGCAGCAGAGCATGAGGTGCGAGCTCTACCACCACTGCATTGTCCGGTACCAGACGGAGTCCCTCTTGGAACAGCACTGGGCTCACCAGGTTATTGACATGGTAGTCAGCTGAGCTGTACTGAGCCAAAGGAGAGTCCCACTCAGACTGAGGGATGCTGGTGCTCACCCAGCGGGATGAACGCTGCCGTGGCTCCTTGATCACCTAAACACCAACAAATGTATGTACATGAGCTCATCTTATTTTACAGTTCTGATCATGGGTTTGTCTGGTGTCTAGTGATAGTGATTGGTTCCAGGACATTGTCACCAAAGACGCATCATACCTTCTTCAAAGCTGCCAAAAGAGTCGGAGCAATGGAAGCCATGTAATAGGAATGGAAGGCAACACCAGCGCTGCGTACTTCTTTGGCAAAAACTCCTTGTTGTTTCAGCTCAGACACAAATTTAGTGATTGCCTCCTGGTGAAACACACACAAATACACCACATGTATCAGCACATTTTCCTGCTGCATCATCGACCATGCATTCATAAGTCATAGATGTACTTTAATATTACACAACGACACTAAAAACTGGTATTTCATAAAGCACAAAAACATTCTGATGGCATCTTCTGTGCTTTAATAGTGTAAATGTAAATGTACTCATACAACTGCTATCAAATATGCACATGGTAGCAACAATCAATTCAACACATATGAGCAAAAGGAAATGAAGGCCCTATTGACAGAGACAAACTACAGCCTATCAGACTGTACTGTAGTATACTGTACCACACTGTAGTATACTGTACTGTAGTGTAGTATACTGTAGTATACTGTACTGCACTGTAGTATACTGTAGTATACTGTACCACACTGTAGTATACTGTGGTATACTGTACTGCACTGTAGTGTACTGTACTGTAGTGTAGTATACTGTAGTATACTGTGGTATACTGTACTGCACTGTAGTATACTGTAGTATACTGTACTGTACTGTAGTATACTGTAGTATACTGTACTGCACTGTAGTGTACTGTCCTGTAGTGTAGTATACTGTAGTATTCTGTGGTATACTGTACTGTACTGTAGTATACTGTAGTATACTGTACTGTACTGTAGTATACTGTACTGTACTATACTGTGGTATACTGTACTGTACTGTAGTATACTGTAATATACTGTACTGTAGTATACTGTACTGGACTGTAGTATACTGTAGTATACTGTAGTACACTGTACTGTATGTGATGATACCACCACTGGTACTGGCTGATATGAAGGCCTTATTATAACCATAATTAACTCATAGTTACTTTTCTACCCAATGCAATTTCTGCTAACAGGGCAACATACGCCACTACTGCGACTCCAGAAAATATAACAAAGAGCTGCATCACTGGACCACAATCATTCAACTCCATGGGGCCTCAATGTTACAGCTGTCAGCTGAACGTTACTGGGTAAACAAGTGTCAGAGGACTGGTGAAAAGTCACTACAGACATGGATCAGTGTGGGGAAGTTACAGAACTGTGAACAGAACAAAAAACCTCAAACAGAAGCATTTGTGTATTGATCAAATTTAAATAAATGTTTTACACGCATCTGCATATATATACAGATATACACAGTTCTCACTAAATTAGAATATTGTAGAAAATATTTTTGTCAGTCATTTCAGAATGTTAGACTTTTTTTTTAATCTGGTTAATTTGATCACACAATTTCTCCCCTATTCTATTCCTAAAAATATTCCATATTCAGTTAGTTTTATCCAGAGACGTCTACTGTGAAAACAGTGACTGTTCACTGAAAGGTGTTGATGTGGTACTGCAGTAAATTCTGACACTTTTCTAAAAAAATGGCCTATTATCACAATCTCATACAATTTCAAAATTATGCCCAAACATGACAGGTTTTATCTCAGCAAACCAATTCCGGTAGACACATGTATCAGGACCAGTGTTATAAAAAAAGTGTTACTTTTAAATCTGTGCTCAAAGGAAGTCTGACATTGTGCTTTATACATCATTTTGACTATTTTTTTTCCATTTCCAGGTGTTACACTGTAAACACAGCATGTTATATTAAACTTCTTTGAACAACACATGATCGGATGACAAGTGTCTACCTGCCTGGAAGGAAAACACAACTATTACTGGTATCAGCTTCATTTAACAGACAATTTTAACTGAGTACTAGTTGTAGGATGACCACAAATATAGGCCCAAACATTTACTGACCCAGTCTTATCTGAGTGATTAAAAAGTCAGATCCTGTTTTTGAATCAAATAATGAACGAAGCTGTAATCTGATAAACAAAACTAGTGTTGACCTGAGGTCCAGAGATGGTGACGGTGTCCTCAGCATTGTGACAGGCTGGGACCACTCCTTCAGGACACTGTTCCATGCATTCTTTCCATGTCAAACCTGGAAAACAGAAAACAACCATGAGACAACAGACCAGACAGGTACATGAATAAATACTACCTAGAACCCACATGGTCCAGATCCCAGACCATTATGCTTACCATGCACATGAAGACACTGAAACAAGTGTAACCCACTCACAGTTTTAAACACACTGTGACATAAGCAAAGAGCAGGAATCTGCATAATCTGAGGATAAAAACATAAACAAAAATTGGACCAATGGCCCTGTAGCTTACCGGCCAAATTCAAAGCTTTGGGAAATGTATCCAGATGCCATTTATTATTACCCAGCTATGTGTATTTATTATATTACAGAAATAGCCCATGTTTTGGTCATATTCCAATCAGATCTGTAAAAAATTCAAATTCCAACTTGATATCATTGATACTGGATCGATCCACTTCCTATCTCTTATAATGGGAAAATTTTTCAAAGTCGCACCAAATCCAGAATCTGATCCAGATCAAAATAATTTCAATACCTTGTGTTGACATCATCATACAGAAGCTGTATACCAAGTTTGAAGTCAATCAGAACTGGAGTTTCGGAGAAGAAGATGATTGAAATTTTTTCCCCATAAGAGCCCATGTTAAATTTTCCGTAAGTTCCCAGATCCAGAGGAAGATCCTGATCAGAATGTGGCCATTATGTTTTGGTCATCTCCCCATCAGGGCTGGACTGTAGAAATTTCAACTCGATATCATTTATATTTACTGAGTTATTGCATCGATCCACTTCCTATCTCTTATAATGGGGAAATTTTTCGAAGTCACACCAAATCCAGAATCAGATCTGGATCCAAATAATTTCACTAACTTTTGTTGACATCATCATAAAGAAGCTGTATACCAAGTTTGAAGCCAATCAGAATTGTAGTTTCGGAGAAGAAGACGATTGAAAGTTTTGTAACGGACGACAGACGACAATGACAATAGTTCCTGTCGGTCGGTAAGCTAAAAAAAAAATAAATAAAAATAATGTAAGGATCAAAATTAAAAACAAAAATGGGGGGCCAAAGCCAGCTTCAGGTTTTCTGGCAAAACACCTCATACTACTGACTCAACAGCTTAGGTATTATGTTACTGTAGGACGTACGACACCGAACTGTTCAAGATTAAACCCATTAGCAGCGACCAAAACAAAGGTGTTCAGTTACCTAAATATAAACATACCACTGTCAGATGAAGCTGGTTTTCATTGACATCAGTCCAGTCTACTATCTAGAGTTTATGGCATACATTGAATGACCACTTTACAGGGGGAAGGACGGTTGGCACTTTGGTTAGCACCTTGGCTAGCACCACGTTACATATCGAACCACAAGAACACTATTCACCCTACACACTTTCAGAGGAAAATGAGCCACACTTTGTCTATTTAAGGGAAATTACTGCTGGCCTTCCAACACAAAGGGGACAGGCTGCCGGATGGACGATCTGAGGAAGTCAAGAGAAAGTCCTCAGACGCCAGGAGATCAAGGCAGTGATGGTAAACATGGATACTCGAGAGAAGAGGTCACAAAAACTACCGCTTCCTTCCATCATCCTCAGCAGTTTACTTCAATTCAGCGGCTTTTATTGTGAACATCAAATGCAGGTTAAGTGATAAAAATCAAAGCTGTTTCTTACCAACTGCAGCCATGCCTCCAGGAGGAAGGTTGGCTTCCTTGATGCATCGTCCTCTCCAATAGGCGGCCAGGATGGCTTCACTGTGACTTAAGGAGCCATCAGCATAACCGCAGGCCAGTTCTCCCACTGAATGTCCCACAATTCCATCAGGCTGTAGACCCATTTTACTGAGCAGGTCTATCTGAGCAATCTACAAAGAGATGAGGAACCCAAGACATATTGTTCTATTCTCATTATTAGGGTTATTTTACAATATATTGCAAATTACTGGTTGGAATTCAAACAGTTCAATAAAATACCCTTCGAGGTAGACCCACTGACAGAACACACGCCTCACAACAGACCGTCTTATAATTGCTTAATTCTTTCAGAAAATAATGTTATTGTAAGTGGACTGCAGCTTCAGTAGTAGCAGAGGGAAACACTTCAGTTCACAGAGACCATGGAGCAGGGGTGTCAAACTCATTTTCTTTCAGGGGCCACACTTAGTCAAATTTGATCTGAAGCAGGCCGAACCAGTGAAATACTAACATAATAATATATAAATAATGTCAACTCCATACTTTCTTCTATGTTTTAGAGCAAAAAAAGTACAATTATGTGATGAAAATGTTTACATCTACCAACTATCCTTTAAAACAATGTGAATAACATGAACAAACTGAAATTTCTTAAGAAAACTACGTGCAATTTTAACAATATTATGTCTGGGTCATCCATGGCAATTCAACCAGTGGTCCCCACATGACCCCCTCAAAAAATTATGAAAAAATTCACACTTGTTTACCTACCAGATAAACAAACACATCCAAATTTTTATGTCATATCTGTAATAGTTCAGGAGATACAGCCCTTTGAAAATTAATGTTTTTTTTTTTTATTTTGCAAATTTGCTTTTTGGCCAACTTTGAGGAGCTATATCTCCTTAGGTATTCAAGCCACACTGCTGAAACTTACTGTCTGGGGTGAAATCCCCCTGAAAAGATCATATTTTGCATCAAAATAATTGTAGGTGCCTTCATGTTTGGTCCATGAGGCCTTGAAATCAGGCGAAAAGGCTCATTCTTCCAAATGTCCTCTCTCTTCAGGCTTGCACTGTGCCAGAATGGATGAATGTAGAGACCTAATTTTTTTTTGCATGGATTCTTATGGTCAAGATGCAACAATATACTGGAAAAAGACTATATTTCAATGAAAAGTGTTGCTGTGAGCCAGTGAATAAAATGGGCTGATTTCAATTTTTCACAAAAATACTCTTGATTTGAGCACCCAAATTACCATGTGGCCAGTTAACGAAAATTTTAAAATTTTAACCATGTCTTCATATATGTTTCAAGATGTTACGCACAAAATTTTAGCTTTGGGACAGAACTGGTTCTATTTTTAATATTTTTTTTACTGCATGACTATACTTTCTTCAAATTGTATACAAACGTGGGTGTAAATGATATTTTTAACAGTAGAATGGTACTGATTATTGCACAAGTTATGATAATACTTGAGATATTTGAACTGGGGTGTGGAACTGCAGGATGGTTCAGATAGAATAATTAGATTTCCCAGAACTGGCTCAGGTTGATGCCTGTAGTAGAGACTTCTCAGAAATTGGATGGAGCTGGTCAGTTGACCCAATTTCACCAGGGTCAATGACATAAATGTAGCTAAGATTTCCCAGAATTTTTATGATGCTGGCCAGCCTAATCTTTCTGTGACATTCATCCTTTAAGATCAATCCAACAACACATTTTTCCTCCACGATGAATAAATTTGTTCAGGATTATGAATAGAATTCCCAAAATTAGGCTTAATGTGCATTGATCTCATCATGACTAAGTTTGAAAACAATGTCATAAAAGTCTTAAAAGACAGAAGTGATAAAAGACAAATGAGACATAAATGATGTGAGATGAAAGACAAAAATAACATAAAAGAACGAATAAAACAAAAGTAACATGAAAGATGAAATGTGACAAAACAAAAACTCTACCTGTATGGCAGCGAGGCCGACAAAGGCGTGGACAGTGTCTTCAAATGTGGCGTCATTGGCTTCCATGAGCAGCTGAGACACGACCAGGCCGGTGCCCTTTAACGCCTTATCTGAGCGCAGGACAGACTCCTTGAAGTCCGGCAGCAGCATCAGGCTCCGCCCCATACCGGCCCACTGGGTCCCCATACCTGGAAACAGCAGCAAGGCACACAGCGTTACGCAAGTTACTGTGAAATATGTACACACACACACACGCACACGCACACACACACACACACACACACCAAGGTTCTAATAGTTTTGGATTTTTCATTATAGTTTAGTTTTATTTAGTTCTGACTGTTTTTTGCTCTAATTCAGTTAGTTTGAATTCGTTTTTAGAACAGGTTTGCTAGTTTTTATTTGTTCTCATTTTTTTCTAAATGCTTAGTTTCAGTTTAGTTTTAGCATTAATTTTAGTTTTGTCGTATCTTTTCTCTTCTTCTCCGTCGTATTCAAATAAATCCCAGACAGGACTCTGCTGCTTTCTCCCAACATTAGTCTCCATGTTTCCGGGTAGAGTGGGGACCAGAAGACGACTGGAAACCACAAGTGACCATAAGTGATGGACCGTCAAGTGTCGTATGGTGCCGCTAGCTAAAATTGCTAGAGCGAAATAAATCGCTTTCGTATCAATCCAACATTGACAAAGAAGAAAATTAAGGGAATTTTATCCCAAATTTGTATCCGTTTTAGTTAGTTTTATAAACACACAGTACAGTTGCAGTTAGTTATCGTTTTTTATTTATTATTTTATTATAGTTTTCATTTATTTCACTTAACGAAAATGTTTTTACAATTCTAGTTTTCATCATTTCGTTAGTTTTCGTTAACGATAATGACCTTGGCCTGCACGCACGCATGCACACACACACACACCAAGGTTATAATAGTTTTGGATTTTTCATTATAGTTTAGTTTTATTTAGTTTTGACTTTTTTTTCTCTAATTCAGTTAGTTTGAATTCGTTTTTAGAGCAGGTTTGCTAGTTTTTATTAGTTTTCGTTTTTTTCTAATTGCTTTTAGTATTAATTTTAGTTTTGTTGTATCTTTTATCTTCTACAATTCTAGTTTTCATCATTTCGTTAGTTTTTGTTAACGATAACAACCTTGACACACACACACACACACACACACATACACACACGCATACATACACATAGACACGCGTACACACACACACACGTATATGTCCATGGACTCCTACCTGAACAGATGAACCACAGTGGTCTGGAACTGTTCTGCACCTGCTGCACTTCCATGACGTCACTCTGCGCTCCAACCACAGCGTACCCTCTGAAGGGCATACTGGAGGGGGGGGCAGCAGACACATCATTCAGCAAAGACAAGAAGCTGTGGTCTTCTATGTGTTCCTTTGCCTTCTGGAGAATGGTTTGAACTGCAGAGTCTGTGCGTCCGCAGGCCTGAAGCATTCTGGGAAGCTTGTCAGTCACGTCCGCTGGTTTCTTATCGCTCCTCTTACTCGGACGAAGGATCACATGAACATTGGAACCTCCAAATCCAAAGGAGTTTATGCCTACGATACCGCCTCGGACAGGAATAGGCCTGTCGACTACTTGAACTCGACCGTCGGTCAGTGCTGGGATGTCGGGGTTCGGGCTGTTGAAGTGCAGGTTGGGTGCCCACACTCCTTTCTCCATAGACAGCAACACCTGCATGAAACGGAAATAAGCAGAACTATGAGAGGAAGGCAGCCACAGCAGTACTTTTTAGTCAGTAACAGACCATACTTTCCGGACTATAAGCCGCTACTTTTTTCTCACTCATTGAACCCTGCGGCTTATCCAACGATGCAGCTCAAGTATAGATTTTTACGGGCTAGCGGCCTCCAGGGGGTGCTCTAGCAGGAAGCGCAAAAGCGAGACAGACAGGTGGAAGAGGTGATGAAGAGGAGAAGTTTGAAGCTGAACTTTGAGCAATCATTTTGTGCAAACCCTCATCACGGAAAACACACGAAGAAATGAATATGATGCAACTTTGAAGTTCAAACCATGTGTCTGTCCAAGAAGGAAATAGAGCTGCAGCACAAAAGAGAGAAGAGAGATGGAGAAGGTGTGTGACGGAGCCTTTCTGAGGATGTTCAGCTGAAGAAGACGACTGCAGTGGTTTCAATGACAGAAGGAAGATGAAGATACAGATCAATGACTTTTCTGGGTTTTTGAACCAGCCGGGTTCCTGCCGTTTTACTGCTGTGTTCCAGGTACTGTTTGGAAAAAAGCAGTGAAGGGATGGAAATAAATATTTAAATAATCTGTCTGTTTACCATCTGTCTGTAAATATCTCATGTTACAATGTGGACACCTGCGGCTTACGTTCAGGTGCGGCTTATATATGCACAAATATTTTTTTCTTTTAAAATTTGGTGGGTGCAGCTTATATTCAGGTGTGGCTTATACTCAGGTGCGGCTTATACTCAGGTGCGGCTTATACTCAGGTGCGGCTTATATTCAGGTGTGGCTTATACTCAGGTGTATCTTATGCTCAGGTGTGGCTTATATTCAGGTGCTGCTTATACTCAGGTGTGGCTTATACTTAGGTGCGGCTTACACCCAGGTGCAGCTTATATTCAGGTGCACTCTGTAGCCCGGAAAGTACAGTAAGTCTTTTATAGTTTTCAGCTGAAGTAACATTATGACTTGGCTGTGAAATTACCCATCATGTCAAAATCCAAAATCTGTGTTTGAAACAGAACATCTGGCAACAAGTACATTCTTGATTATTTAGCCAAAAATGTGATTAACATAAGAGTTGGAGCAGAGGAATGATGTCATTATACCCAGCAGTTTAACATCCAACCTGGTTCAGGTTCTAAAACACATATAAGTGTACGTAGGTGCACATCCTACCACCGCTGATGTTCTCCCATCAGGCCGTTGACTTCATTCAGACACATCCTCATACATGTATGGTGAAAATGTCACACCTGCATTACATTTATTGTTCTCTACTATGTAGTGTATGGACCTTTGTTGTGGTTTCTAGTAATTATACTAACACCAGCTGATCTACTTTTGTCAGTTCTAGTTCAGTTATCTGTGCATCAACTGCATCCATGTGTCTCCCCCTACTTCCCCCCTTCTCCCCCTCTCCTCCAGTCTCTCTCTAGCTCTATCACTCTCTCTTTTCTCCTCCTTTACTCTCTATCTCTAACCCCAACTGGTCCTGTCAGTCGTCCATCCTCCAGGAGTCTGGGTCTGCTCCAGGTTTCTGCTGTTAAAGGGAACTTTTTCCTCACCTCTCTCTCCACTCACTAGTGTTTGCTCCTGGAGGATTCTGTTGGTTTCTGTAAATCGGCTTAGAGTCTGGTTTGGACCAACTCTATATGTAAAGTGTCATGAGATAACTTTTGTTATGATTTGACGCTATATAAATAAAATTTGATTTGATGATTCGATTAGTGTAGGTTGTGTCAGACTTATAAAAACAAAAACATGTTCCTAAAGTAGAGGAACAATTAGAAGACATAAGAATCTCACCTTCGCCAGAGCAGCCAAACCAGAGGCTGGTTCTGGATGACCCATGTTGGATTTGGTGGAACCAATAAGCAAAGGCTCTCGCTTTGATTGACAGAACACACCGACAATGCCGTTCACTTCCTGTGGATCGCCAACCTACGAATAAACACAAGTTTGGACGAAGGTGAGTGGACCGTGGTTCAGAAAGTGACACCAATGTACCTCTGACAAGTATGAACCCCGCTGCATTATTTCCCATGTTATTGGCTTTACAAATGGAATTACGGTGAAAATAATTTGACTGTTTTATCCTTCATCACACACAAGATATTTAGTCATTCTGATGAAAGAGTTCTTTCATTAAGGAAAAAAAATGTGGTTTTTGAGGTCACACTGACTTTGACTTTTGGACATTAAATTCTAAGTGAATGGAATGACCACAGAGGCAGACAAACCAAACAGCTACCCCAGCCCCGGCTACTGTGGAAGCACGGGGACAAAAAACAAGACCAATATTTAACGTTGTAATGACCCCCTGCCCCACCCCGCCCCTGTACCCCTGTTGCCCCTTGCTCCCCCCAGCATCACTATGCCCCACCTCATCTGTGGTAGCGTCCTCATCTGCCCCTGTGACCCTGCACTGACCCTGAAACACCTGAAAAATGGAGGTCAACCTTTCCGTCCAAACAAAGGTTTAGACCAGGGGCGTCAAACTCATGTTCTTCTGGGGGGGGGCACATTCAGCCCAATTTAATCTGAAGTGGGCCGGACCAGTAAAATAATAGCATGATAGCCAATAAATAATGACAACTCCAAATTGTTTTAGTGCAAAAAGTAACATTTAATTATGCCAGTATTTACATTTACAAACTATCCAAACAAAAAGGATGTGAATAACCTGAAAAAAATGAAATTTGTTAAGAAATATAAGTACAATTTTAACAATATTATGCCTCAACCTATCATTTTTTATACATATGCATTACAGATCAGATCTACAAAGGCACAAAACATTTAATAACAGGCAGAATATTGTTAAAATTGCACTTCATTTTCTTTAGACATTTCAGGTTGTTCACATTTGTTCAGGTTATTCACATTTTATTGTTAAAGGATAGTTTGTAAAATCTAAGCATTTTCATAATTTAATGTTTTTTGCACTAAATCAAACAGAAAAAAATGGCGTTGTCATTATTTATATCAGGGCTCTCAAACTCATTTTCTTTCAGGTTCCACATTCAGGCTGATTTGATCTCCAGTGGGCCGAACAAGTAAAATAATAACAGAATAACCTATAAATAATGACAACTCCAAATTTTTCTCTTTGTTTTAGTGCAAAAAACCCCATTAAATTATGAAAATACTTTCGTAAACTATCCAAACAAAAAATATGTGAATAACCTGAAAAAACTGAAATTTCTTCAGAAAAATCAGTGCAATTTTAACAATATTCTGCCTCAACTTGTCATTTCTACATGTGCATTATGGATCAGATCTACAAAGACACTAAACACTGAGGAACAGGCAGAAAATAGCTAAAATTGTGCTTAATTTTCTTTCGACATTTCAGGTTGTTCATATTTGTTCAGGTTATTCACATTTTATTGTTACAGGATAGTTTGAAAATGTAAATATTTTCATAATTTAATGTTTTTGCACTAAAACAAAGACAAAAAAAATTGGTGTTGTCATTATTTATAGATTATTATGATATTATTTTTGAGTTTGATGCCCTAACTTGCATTTTGCAAATTCATCCCATGGGCTGGATAGCATTTGGCATTTGGCCCCCGGGACGCATGTTTGATACCTGTGGTTTAGACGGTCAGAGAACTTGTGGAACTTGTTGCACCTAAAAACTAAACATGAAGGAGATGGGAGGATTTGATGAAGAGTCATGGGGTCAACACCTCAGGAGCCCCAGGTGTCACTCTCTGAACTGACCTTCGTTCCGGTGCCGTGGGCTTCGATGTACTCCACCTCCTCGGGGCAGATGTTGGCCTCCTGGTACAGAGAACAGACCAGCTTCTGCTGCATCTCACCCGAAGGAAACGTCACACCTGAGGGACCGAGAACAGGAAGAAACCACGCTGAAGGACCAGTTCTGCATGTATTCCATTGGAACCTTTCATCACATTTATGTCCTAGACCATGGGTTCGCAACCTTTGCAATCTAAACAGCCATTTGAGGACAGAAATAGAAAAACAAAACTGCCTGGAGCCAAAAGATACCCTTATATCTTTCCTCAAAGTGTTAACTGTTTAGGAAGCTTTTTAGAATTACATTGTAAAAAAAAAAAAAAATGTAAAAAAAACGATATTATTCCGGCAGCGGGGTGCCGGAAAAATACTGTTAAATTACCTATAAATATATAAATAAATAATTTTCAATGAGACTTAGTTGTACAATCCACTGATAAAAACTGTATTTGGACAGTTTATCAGTGCTTATACATGTTATACATTCACAAAAATACATTTATTCAACATTTTTGTTGTGAAACCTCCTATAATTACACAAGATATTTGTCAATTAACAAACAAGTCTTGTTAAACTTACAGAACAAATTCTTCTTTTACGGTTAATTGTCAGTAATTTTATCTCATTTTTTTTTTTTTTTTACAGTATTAAACTTTAAATTAACAGTTTAATCTCAGAAATCTAAAATAAATATTTGTGAAACTACAATACATTTGCAAATGTATTTTAACTATTTTTCTGTGAAAAAAAAATCTTTTAAAAAATGGAAATTTTATGGCTATTCACAGTTACAGTTTTTTCATGTTCTTTTACATGCGACATGTAAAATCACAGTCTATTTTTGTCATTTCAGTGATATTTTATTGTATGTTAAAAATGCAGGAAACCTGTAAAATAAACTGTAAAAATTCTGTTAAATTACAGATTTTTTTTTACAGTGTAGTTTGTACAGAATATGTGGAGAATAAATCAAAGTTTCAGTGTATTTACAGAACCACAAATAAATTACAGAACTAAAGAAAATGGTGATATTTGTCATTATTTTCATTCAAAAATCAACTGGTATATGAAGACTTTCTTTGCAATGAAGAATACAGATTAATACCTTCAGTGTCTTAAAATTAAAAAAGTAAACTACTTTTACTACTTCTACTATTATTTTTTTTTAATTATTCATTTGGATTAGAGTCTACACTTTTACAACTGCATAACATCAGAATCACTTTGTGGTTGTGACAATAATAGCAACATCTGTAAAAAAAAAAAAAAAAAAAACAACTAATAATAATAATAATAATAATAATAATAATAATAATAATAATAATAATAAAGTGTTATTCGTTTCCTTTTGCTGTTTGACATAGTCACATTGAGCCACTGGAAAAGGGCCCCAGAGCCACAGGTTGCCTATCCCTGTCCTAGACCTTTCTACTTCCCATCCCATCACTTTATCAAACTGAAATAAACAGTGACAATAAAAACCAAACAGCATTTACAGATTAGTTCAGATGTCTGCACTAAACAATTAAGGACACTTTTATTCACTTCCAAGTGTGTTTTCTACACTGTCTTTACACCTACTTTGGTTTATCAAGAGAAGGGTTTTATTCTTCTTGACAATACATAAAATAAATCACTTCTTTTTTGGTAGAAAGTGAAAATACCTCCAACACCATCACCTCTGTCTGAGGTCTACGCTCATTAATACATTTGCACTTGAATGTTATTTTGCACTTTCCCAGTTGGAGTAATTCAACTTGTTTTGGACCTTACAGTTCTATTTCAGCACATTACAGTTCTTATCCAGATCTTTTTATCCTTCTAATTTATAGTGTACATGGACTGTACAGGTTTTCTGTGAAACATTTATACATCTGTTGGATAAATGGACACAAACCAACATATATGTTCGAACACACCATCACATACCTAGAAAACAACCAACATTTTGGTCATCAGTTTAACAATTAATCTGATTCAAATACAGAACATTTAGCACATTTAACCTGAGGCGGATCATTTCTAGAACACTGCAGACCAGTGTTTTACATTTAGAAGGACAGTGTCTGTGCACACCTTGCTCTTTGTATCCGTCGGTGTTATTGCCAGCGTTGACCACTGTGGCGTAGACCCTTTTAGCCGCCGATCGCTTGGTCAGGAGAACTGCTACTGCTGCTTCGGAGCGGCAGTATCCATTTCCTGGAGAACAGAGTGATGAAAATGGAAGCTTTAGGATGATACGCACAATGAGTCAAAAACCGAAATGCATCGGAAAATCAGAAGGCTACTGAGTGAACAGTAAATGTTGGAGAGACTGTGGCTGTCAGCTGGCCCGTCACTACCACATACTCTGAGACTGTCAGGGTGTACAAAACAAACTACTGGTCTGAGAATAGGTTCTAATGGTTTTGGATTTTTCATTAGAGTTTAGTTTTATTTAGCTTTGACTTTTTTTCTCTAATTCAGTTAGTTTTAATTCATTTTTAGAGCAGGTTTGCTAGTTTTTATTAGTTTTCATTTTTTTCTAAATGCTTAGTTTTAGTATTAATTTCAGTTTTGTCGTATCTTTTCTCTTCTTCTCTGTCATATTCAAATAAATTCCAGACAGGACTCTGCTGCTTTCTCCCAACTTTAGTCTCCATGTTTCCAGGTAGAGTGGGGACCAGAAGACGACTGGAAACCACAAGTGAACCCAAGTGACGGACAGCGAAGGGTCGTATGGTGCTGCTAGATAAAATTCCTAGAGCAAAATAAATCACTTTCGTATCAATCCGACATTGACCAAGATGAAAATGAAGGGAATTTTAACCATAATTTTTATATGTTTTAGTTAGTTTTGTAAACACACAATACAGTTTCAGTTAGTTATAATATTTTTCTTTTAATAATAGTTTTTATTTATTTAAGTTAACGAGAATGTTTTTTCAATTCTAGTTTTCATCCTTTCATTAGTTTTCGTTAACGATAATAACCTTGGTCTGAGATCAATAAAGTGCAATTAATTTTTAAAACATACATTCTCTCTCACTTCAGAACTATGTATTTAGGACTTAAAACACCTGCTATGAAAATAGATGAATGTCTCTGGAATGTTCTTTTCGCAGCAGGGAAAAAAGTAATACCAGAAAAATGAATGGTATAAGATGAGCCAACTGTTCAGCCATGGGTTCAAATAACATGGGACATTTACAAAATGGAAAAAAATCACCTTCACCGTTCATCTAAAATTAGAAATATTCACCAAACGTTGAGAAAAATGGGAAAATTATGTGAAACAATACATGCCAAATGTTACCATGGTGATATAAAAAGGAGACTATCTGATTTAATATGTACTTTTTTTATTTTTTATTTTCAGTTTGTATTAATATTGCTTGTAATCTTTCTCTTCTATTGAATGTTATACAAAGCTAGATATGCCCATGCTGTTCTCTCGCTGGATGTTTAAAGAAAAAAAAAAAAAAAAGAATAATTTCTAATCCCTAAGAAAGTGGGACAGAGACAATCAGAAATGTATTAGCCTCATTGAGCCTTGTTTTAATGGAGAGTGTTTTTTCTAGAATGTGTACACTGTGAGGAATATGTGGCAGATTGATGTGACTGGAAAATGTTGTATCTTTTATGTTTCAAAAAAAAAATTAATTATAAAAAAAAAAAAAAGAAGGCAACTAAAATATTATTGTAATTTAGATAGCTGAAGTCTTATGTGTAATCACATATTAGTCAGTAGTAGTTAGGATTCCTTTGTTTCACTGGTTAGTGGTAAAGTTCTTAGGATAGTATGGGTCACATCTCAGTATAGGGTTAGCCCAGGGCTGTCAAACTCATTTTAGTTCAGTTCCACATTTGGCAAAATTTGATCTGCAGTGGGCCGAACCAGTAAAAAAATAATATAATAATATAGAAATAATGACAACTCCAAACTTTTCTCTATGTTTTAGAGTGAAAAAAGTAAATTTACATGATGAAAAGGTTTACATCTGCAAACTATCCTTTCAAGAAATGTGAATAACATGAACAAACTGAAAAAATAAGTGTAATTTTAATAATATTCTTCCTCAGTTTAACATTTACACATGTACATTATAATGTACAGATCACAGTGGATCTATAAAAACACAAAACATCTTGTTAAAACTGTACTTACTTCTCTTAAGACATTTCAGGTTGTTCATATTTGTTCAGGTTATTCACATTTTTTGCAAAATTAATCTTTGTTTTAGTGTAAAAACATGAAAATATTTACATTTACAAAGAGAAACATTTGGAGTTGTCATTATTTCTATGTTATTATGATAGTATTTGACTGGTCCCGCCCACTTTAGTTTGAATTGTTCTGAATGTGGAACCTGAACTAGAAGGATTGTTAATATCTTAATGTAATTTTTGCATTTCACAAATTCATCCTGGACCCTTTGGTGGGCCGGATTTGGTCCCCAGACCGCATGTTTGACACCTGTGGGTTAGCCTATTATTTGGGGGATCAGCTTACAAGGATCACAAAAGTGATGTGCACTGGAATGTCTGGATCCATTTTCTGATCGGGTATACTTTGTACTTTGTTTGTGGTCAGATCCCAGGTTATTATCGTTAACGAAAACTAACGCAATGACGCAAACTAGACTTGAATAAACATTTTCGTTAACTGAAATAAATAAAAACTATAATTAAAAGAAAAAAACAATAACTAACTGAAACTGTATTGTGTGTTTACAAAACTAGCTAAAATGGATAAAAATGATGGATAAAATTCCCTTCGTTTTCATTTTTGTCAATGTCAGATTGATATGAAATTGATTTATTTCACTCCAGCAATTTTAGCTGCTGGCACCATACGACACTTCACGGTCCGTCACTTGGTTTAGAGTCGTCTTCTGGTCCCCACTCTACCTGGAAACATGGAGACTAAAGCAGCAGAGTCCTGTCTGGGATTTATGTGAACACAACAGCGAAGAAGAGACAAGATATAAAAAAATCTAAAACTAAACTAAAACTAAGCATTTACAAAAAAACAAAAACTAACTAGAAGCACTTGGAGAGCACAGACCTCCGCCAAGGCAAATCAGTGGGCCCCCCTGTGGCCCCCCTGTAGCCCCCCCCTAACCCTAACCCTAACCCTAACCCCCTAACCCCCTAACCCTAACCCCCTAACCCTAACCCCCCCTAACCCTAACCCTAACCCTAACCCCCCCCCATCACCACCAAATTTTAATCATTTGTTCCTTGTGCCAGTATCAACATTTCCTGAAATTTTCATCCAAATCCATCCATAACTTTTTCAGTTATCTTGTGCACAGACAGACAGACAAACTAACGCCAGTAAAAACATAACTTCCTTGGCGGAGGTAACTAGCAAACCTGCTCTAAAAACTAATTAAAACTAACTGAATTAGAGAAAAAAAAGTCTAAACTAAATAAAACTAAACTATAATGAAATATCCAAAACTATTCGAACCTTGGTCAGATCAAGTTAAAAATTAATTTAAAAAATGAGACCTAAAAGTATCCGGACTTATTCTTGGAGCTTCCAACAAAAGAACATGCTAACGCTACAGAATAAGTGTTGAAGACACTGTCCTTTAACTATAACTGAACTGTTCCTCTGACTACAGATCAGAACAGATCTGGAACCCGAACCCTAATGATCTGAAACAGAACACTTCAAACTGACCAGTACAAGAGACTTCCATTTCATTTACCTGAGGAGTCAAAAGATTTACAGGTGCCGTCAGGACTGAGCATGCCCAGTTTCATGAACTGCACCGAGGTGTTTGGCTTCAGCAGTAGATTGACTCCTCCCACTAGCGCTGCGTCACAGTGGCCTTGGCGAATGGCGTGGAAGGCGTTTTCTAAGGCCAGGAGGCTGGAGGAACAGGCGGTGTCGATAGCGGTGCTCGGCCCTGGACAAAAGAAACGAACAGTGGAATTACACGAGTCAAACCCAAAGAGGATCCAGATGTGGAACGGTTTAATACCAGCAGGAGGAACACCAGGAAGTCTTTTCAATATCAACCAAGATTATTATTGTTAACGGAAACTAACGAAATGACGAAAACTAGAATTGTAAAAACATTTTCGTTAACTGAAATAAATAAAAACTGAAATAAATAAAAACTATAATTAAAAGAAAAAACCAATAACTAACTGAAACTGTATTGTGTGTTTACAAAACTAACTAACAAATCACAATGCTAGAATCACAATACAACATATCACAATATATCATGATACTGTGAAAAAGGCAATTTTTTGTTTGTTTCTTTTTTTTAAAAATTTCCTGGAAGAATTGAATTACACCAGAAATCTGCCCAAATACTAAACACATTTTTATTTGATCAGAACAGGATCTAATGTTATATCACAAAATATTCCTGCGTTCAAACTTAATTTTGTTTCATAGACATTACAGTTTAAGATCCTGTTCAAATGTTCATATTCTATTAGTTCAGAACTAACATCAGAACATTATTTTAGTTCAATCCCAACAAGGAACTAACATTATTTAATAAAAGAGTGTTAAATAATAATAAATAAAAAATAACAAGAAAGAAAAACAAAAATGAACCTCCACAATATCTGCATTTGAATAAATACCTAAAAATATCAATACAGTACTTTTTAGTATCAATACAGTATTGTGAAATGAAATATCGTGATATATTGCGGAACCGATATTTTCTTACAGCCCTATAAACAGTATATTACAAAAGGCTTTTATGTGTGTGATGGAGTTTCAGTGTAAAGGGTACGGAAATTAAAGGGTGAGACAACGATCCTTTTTTTAAATATGTGCTGAGTGAGTGATATTCGGTGAACTTCAGGCAGTGTTTGTGTTCATACCGCTGAAGTCAAAGAAGTAGGACAGTCTGTTGGCCAACATGGCGCGTTGGCAGCCGGTCATGCTATAACCCAGCAGCTCCTCCGGGTCTCGGCTGAAGGCTTCGCTGGCCTCAGAACCGCTCACTCCGATGTACACACCTGTTTTACTGCCGCGCAGCGTCGATGGATTCAGCCCTGCAACCAAAAAAGCATGTCCTCTGTCACAAAGCATATGCTCTACCCAGGGTTCCTCCAGGTTCCTACAGGGTTCCACATTCAGACCAATTCAATCTCAAATAAAATACTGCAGGGGTGTCAAACTCATTATAGTTCGGGGGCCAGATTCAGCTAAATTTGATCTGCAGTGGACCGAACCAGTGAAATAATAACAGAATAATATAGAAATAATGGCAACTCCAAACATTTCTCTGTTTTAAAGTGAAAAAAGTAAAATTACATTAATGAAAAGGTTTACATCTGCAAACTATCTTTTCAAAAGATGTGAATAACATGAACAAACTGAAAAAATAAGTGTAATTTTAACAATATTCTGCCTCAGTTTATCATTTACACATGTTCATTATAACTTACAGATCACAGGGGATCTACAAACACACAAAATATTTAATAACAGGTGGAATATTGTTAAAATTGAAAAAAAAAAAAAAAAACTCTTAAGGCATTTCAGGTTGTTCATATTTGTTCAGGTTATTGACATTTTTTGCAAAATTATACTTTGTTTTAGTGAAAAAACATGAAAATATTTACATTTACAAAGAGAAAAATTTGGAGTTGTCATTATTTCTATGTTATTATGATAATATTTGACTGATCTGATCCGCTTGAGATTGAATTGTTCTGAATGTGGAACCTGAACTAAAAGGATTGTTAATATCTTAATATCTACTTTTGCATTTCACAAATTCATCCCAAGAGCCAGACTGGACCCTTTGGCGGGCCTGATTTGGACCCCAGGCCACATGTTTGACACCTGTGCTGTTATTATTTCACTGGTTCGGCCCACTGGGGATCAAACTGGGCTGAATGTGGAACTGAACTGAAATGAGTCTGACAGCCCTGACCTAACAAATCAAATTTAACACCTTTGAAAGACTTTTTTAAGGCATTAAAAGCAGATTTGTAAATTTAAAACTTAAGGCTTTTTAAGACCCCGCAGGAACCCTGGATATCCCATTATTTTATTTTACTTTTTTCAGTTTTCAGTCGTAGAACTCTTCCCTTTGTTCCCTCACCTCCATCCACGATGGACTCATAGGCCACTTCTAACATGATCCTCAGCTGGGGGTCCATGGTGTTGGCCTGTTTAGGGTGGACTCCAAAGAAAGACGCATCGAAATGACTGACGTCTTTCAGTTTTCCATTCCTCTTTGGAAGACCATACAGACCTAGAAGGAGAGAGAACAACCAGGAAAATGTTATTTACAAACTATATACAGCCAGTCAAGTTCAGATTCACTTCAGTCTCCCAAAGCACATTTGTCCTGAGCAAGGTTGATGATGACGATGATGAAATTATTTATTCAGTCATCACATAATAATCCAACCAGTGTCAATACTTCAAACATTAGTAACAGGTTAGTGACTGAAAAGGCCCAGGCAGAAGCAGAATGCTTCTATTAATGCCTGTCCTACAGAACAAATTCAGTTACCCAGCATTCAATATAGGAAGAAAAAACAACAATGCATACAACCAAACAAGCAAGCAAAAACATTTTTAAAAAAAGTGAAACTAAACCAGAAAAATAGAAAACATAACCAACCAAATTAATGGTAATTTAATGTAGAATCAAAAATAAATTATTTACTTATTACTTATTAGATCCTAACAGTTGTATCCTTCAAAAATTGCCTTACGTACCATTTTATTAAATATCACAAATGGGCTACACTTTCTTAAATCCATGCTGGACTCATTCCATAGTTGAACTCCAACACATATACATCTTCTTTTAGTCTCTTTTTTAGCTTTTTGTACGACAAATTTACAAACATCTCACAAATCCTATTTAGACTCATGTGTTGAGAAGAACCTTTGTACACAGACAGGGAGTCACTTTAACTTGGCTTTATACTTTATTTGCATTATTTTATAGTAAACCAAATCATTAAATTTCATAATATTGGATTTCATAAACAATTCATTAGTATGTTCATAGTAACTGGCCTTATTAATAATACGTATGGCTGGTTTTTGTAGGAGGACTATAGTATTTACAGTTGCTGTATGTGTCCAGCCCCACACTCCCACAAAATAGGACATGTAAGTAAGTAGAAGTGAACAGTAAATTATATGTACAGCCTTATGGTTCAGTGTATTTCTGGACTTAACCAGATAATAGACAATAGGTTCTAATAATTTTGGATTTTTCATTATAGTTTAGTTTTATTTAGTTTAGACTTTTTTTCTCTAATTCAGTTAGTTTTAATTCGTTTTTAGAGCGGGTTTGCTAGTTTTCATTAGTTTTCGTTTTTTTCTAAATGCTTAGTTTTAGTTTAGTTTTAGTATTAATTTTGTCGTATCTTTTCTCTTCTTCTCCGTCGTATTCAAATAAATCCCAGACAGGACTCTGCTGCTTTCTCCCAACTTTAGTCTCCATGTTTCCAGGTAGAGTGGGGACCAGAAGACGACTGGAAACCACAAGTGAACAAGCGACGGACGGTTAAATATCATGTGGTGCCGCTAGCTAAAATTGCTAGAGTGAAATAAATCGATTTCGTATCAATCCGACATTGACAAAAACGAAAACAAAGGGAATTGTATCCATAATTTTTATACGTTTTAGTTAGTTTTGTAAACACACAATACAGTTTCATTTAGTTATCATTTTTTTCTTTTAATTATAGTTTTTATTTATTTCAGTTAATGAAAAGGTTTTTACAATTCTAGTTTTCGTCATTTCATTAGTTTTCGTTAACGATAATAACCTTGGTCCTGAGCTCAAACAACACACCATACATACGATGACACATAATATTCATGACAATAGAAAAACAACATGTCCACAACAGAAGAGTAGAGCTCCAAATCATCTAAACCAGGGCTCTCAAACTCATTTTCTTTCAGGTTCCACATTCAGCCTGATTTGATCTTCAGTGGGCCAGACCAGTCAAATAATAACAGAATAACCTATAAATAATGACAACTGCAAATTTTTGTCTGTGTTTTAATGCAAAAAAAACAACATTAAATTATGAAAACACTTACTTTTATAAACTATCCAAACAAAAAATATGAATAACCTGAAAAAACTGAAATTTCTTCAGAAAAATCAGTGCAATTTTAACAATATTCTGCCTCAACTTATCATTTCTACATGTGCATTATGGATCAGATCTACAAAGACACTAAACACTGAGGAACAGGCAGAAAAGAGTTCAAATTGTGCTGAATTTTCTTTAGACATTTCAGGTTGTTCATATTTGTTCAGGTTATTCACATTTTATTGTTACAGGATAGTTTGTAAATGTAAATATTTTCATAATTTAATGTTATTTTTTGCACTACAACAAAGACAAAAATTTGAAGTTGTCATTATTTATCAGCATAATGTAATACTTTTTTCACATCAAACCGAGAAGAAAATCTGCAGTCATTCTTTTTTGTCGGTTCTTCTGCTGTTATTATTTGACTGTAGATCATATTGGTCTGTATGTGGAACCTGAACTAAAATGAGTTCCACAGCCTTGACTGTGGAATTTCTACACTTTGCAAATTCATCCCAGGGGTCAGATTGGAACCTTTGGGGGGACGCATTTGGCCCCTGGGACGCATGTTTGAGACCCCTTCTCTAAACTGAAGGTGGGACGTCATATTCACAGGGTCACAAACGGTCCCACATGATTCCCCCGATGACCCCGTCTTAAAACAGAAATGTCCAAAAACTGACTGACGGAACTCCTTCTTTCCAATCACTATCATCATATTTTTTATTTAAACATGTATTTATTGAGATTTTTTCTTTTAACCAATACAACAAGTTACAAACAACACAGCACATATAGACTATATATGTAAATAAAAATACAAAAAACACACAAGAAACAAACGACTACTAATAAAATGCATCAAATAATAACATATATCAATTTATGTCGTCCATCCAGCCATCAACACACTGTAAAAAAAATCTGTAATTTAACAGAATTTTCACTGTTTATTTACAGATTTTTCCTGTATTTTTAAGATACAGGAAAATATCAATGAAATGACAAAAATAGAGTGTGATTTTACATGTCAAATGTAAAATAACATGAAAAAACTGTAACTGTGTATAACCATAAAATTTCTATTTTTTAAAAGAAATTTTTTCTTTTTTCACAGAAAAATTCAGTTAAAATACATTTACAAATGTATCGTAATTTCACAAATATTTCTTTTCTATTTATGAGATTAAACCGTTAATTTAAAGTTTAATACCGTAAAAAAAAAAAACAATAAAATGAGATAAAATTACTGACAATTAACCGTAAAAGAAGTATTTGTTCTGTAAGTTTAACAAGACTTATTTGTTAATTGACAAATATTTTGTGTAATTATGGGAGGTTCCACAACAAAAATGTTGAATAAATGTATTTTTGTGAATGTATAACATGTATAAGCACTGATAAACTGTCCAAATACAGTTTTTATCAGTGGATTGTACAACTGAGTCTCACTGAAAATTATATATATATATATATATATATATATATATATATATATATATATATATATATATATATAGGTAATTTGATTGTTTTAAAACATGAAAATATTCTTTATTAAACATTAAAAAGTTGCCAAATCTCAAAATCTCATGAAAAATTAGGGCAAAAAAATGTATTTTAATTATGGAAAATTACCATATTTTTATGAGATGGCGGTTACTTTCTGTTATTTAACAGTACTTGTTTTGGCACCCCAGCTGCCAGAATATTACCGATGTTTTTACGTTTTTTTTTTGTTTTTTTTTACAGTGCAGGTATTTATTTATTTATTTATTTATTTATTTATTTATTTTTAATTGCAGAAAAAGGTCCATGTTTCCAAAACTTGTCAAGTCTATTCTTTGTTGTGTCAAAAGTATCCTTCCCTTCACCCACTGTGAAGCAGGACTGGGGGGTCAGATTTCCATGATCTATTTAGCTTCCAAAAAACAAATATTTAGCAAAGATTGTACATTTTTAGAAATGATAAGAATCTGTGGATAAATATTCAATAAACACATTTTAGGAATTAAAGGAATTTCTTTGCCAATGATTTTACCCACAAGGCTGATATTTTTGCCCCTGAAAGATAAACTGTATGAACATTCCCACACACAATGGAATGGGGGGGGGGGGGGGGCTTTCTGATCCTTACATTTTAACCCAGTGTCAGGTAAACACACGCTGCATTTTTGACGAGTTTCTCCATGTTTCTTTTGTGTTGAACAGTCCCTAACCGAAGCAGCAGCCACGTCTTATCTGATAAGAACTTCTACTACTACATTAGAAAACATTCCATTTGAAACACCTATCCACAGAAACCAGGGGGGGCAAACATGCGGCCCAGGGGCCAAATCATGTCCACCAGTGGGTCCAGTCCAACCCAATTACACTGAGATATTAACGCTCATTTTAGTTCAGGCTCCACATTCAGACCAATTCAATCTCAAATAAAATACTGCAGGGGTGTCACACTCATTTTAGTTCAGTTCCACATTCAGCTAAATTAGATTTGAAGTGGACCGAACCAGTGAAATAATAACAGAATAATATAGAAATAATGACAACTCCAAACTTTTCTCTATGTTTTAGAGCGAAAAAAATAAATTTACATGATGAAAAGGTTTACATCTACAAATTATCCTTTCAAAAGATGTGAATAACATGAATAAACTGAAAAAATAAGTGTAATTTTAACAATATTCTGCCTCAGTTTATTATTTACACATGTACATTATAACTTACAGATCACAGTGGATCTAGAAGCACACGAAACATTTAATAACAGACAGAATATTGTTAAAATTCACTTACTTCTCTTAAGACATTTCAGGTTGTTCATATTTTTTCAGGTTATTCACATTTTTTTGCAAAATTAATCTTTGTTTTAGTGTAAAAACATGAAAATATTTACATTTACAAAGAGAAAAATTTGGAGTTGTCATTATTTCTATGTTATTATGATAGTATTTGACTGGTCTGACCCACTGGAGATTGAATTGTTCTGAATGTGGAACCTGAACTAAGAGGATCGTTAATATCTTAGTGTAATTTTTGCATTTCACAAATTCATCCCAAGGGTCAGACTGGACCCTTTGGCGGGCCGGATTTGGACCCCAGGCTGACATCCATTCATCCTGATCATGTGATTTTACAGTTTTATCGTTTATAAAAGACATGAAATCACAGTTTCAAAGCCAGAGTCACAGCCATCTTTGGAGAGGACATCTACATAAACAAACTCCTACCGTCTTCATTACCATTATAACTATGAGACTTTGAAGAGTTTGGACAGATACAAACATCTGTCAAAACATGCAAATGTTTGAATTGAAAACTAATCAGTTCAAACTGAGTCAGTGATGACTGTGGTTTATGTTCCATCTATGAGAGCATGTTTTCTGTTCCCTTTAACTCACTGCCGCCCCGCCCCCCCCCCCCCCCATGAGGACCATAAACCTCCAGACCCCCCTCAACCCCAACAACACTGTACCAGTGGTGCAATCAGAACTCAAATTGAAAGAAGTATCAATATCGTACCTAGGGATGCAACGATATGAAAATTTCATATCACCGTTATTGTGACCAAAATTATCACGGTTATCATTATTATACACACACTGAAATAATTTAACCAACTTGTATTTTGAAAAAAAAAAACAACAAAAAAACAAATAAAATAATAGGCACAATGTACCTTCTGTTGCAGAAACATTCAAATATTAACCCTTGGTGGTCTGAGCCTATTTTGTTCATTTTTCAGTACTTTTGATTTTGCCTTTATATACTATATAAACAAATATTTACTATACCCATGTTTGGGATCTTTTTTTTCAGCACAACATCATTTACATCATCTGCCTATTATTTTTTTTCCACTTTAACCTACTATATCAACACAAAAGGACAGAAAACACACAAAAACATAAAATCCAATTTGAAAAATGTATATACGTTATTGCATAAATAACACAAAGATGCTTAACGAACCTTTTCAAAGACTTTAAAAGTGAATACTGGTTCCAAATATTAGGTATATACAATTAAAATTGTAATAACTTAAAACTATACTCAAATATTTGACATAAAAGCAGATCTTTACAGGGGCGTTTTCTGCGGTGATCAAACACAGTTATCATGATAATTAGAATTTAAACAGTAATACTAACCGTTGGTAATTTTACCGCGGTTTATCATTATACCGGTAATCATTACATCCCTACTCGTAACAGTACTTTTTGCTTTTCCTTGAATTATGTTTTGTTCAAATTACAAATAACTTCGATTTTTGCTTAAATAATACAAATAAACTCAACCAGACTGCTCTGAGACAATATTTATGCAAATAAAAATAGGAAATGTGAAATCAGATATAAAGCGCCATCTTTTCCAACAATGGGTGAAGGAGATCCTCTCCCTGCGCCCACTGGAAAAGCTTAGATACAGAATTAGGGCTGTGTATTGGCAAGAATCTGGCAATACGATACAAATCACAATACTAGGATCATGATACGATATATCACGATATATCATGATACTGTTAAAAAGGCAATTTTTTGTTTG
The DNA here is from genome assembly GCF_902148855.1 of Sphaeramia orbicularis. NCBI lineage: Eukaryota > Metazoa > Chordata > Actinopteri > Kurtiformes > Apogonidae > Sphaeramia > Sphaeramia orbicularis. The sequence continues at coordinate 44,829,676 of NC_043975.1, forward strand.
CTTCTTTTTTGTTAAATTATTATTTCCTTGAAGAATTGAATTCCACCAGAAATCTGCACAAATATTAAACACATTTTTATTTGATCCCAAAAGGATCTAATGCTATATCACAAAATGTTCCTGTGTTCAAACTGAAATTCTGTTTTACAGACATTACAGTTTAAGATCCTGTTCAAATGTTCATATTCTGTTAGTTCAGAACTAACATCAGAACAGTATTTTAGCTCAATCCCAACAAAGGAACTAACATTATTTAATAAAAGAGTGTTAAATAATAATAAATAAAATATAAACAAAAAAAAACACCACAATGAACCTCCACAATATCTGCATTTGAATAAATACCTAAAAACATCGATACAGTACTTTTTAATATCGATACAGTATTATGAAATGAAATATCGCGATATACTGAAGAACTGATATTTTCTTACACCCCTATACAGAATAGATTAAAAATGTAGGGATGTCACTTTAACTTGGAACCCTTTCGTAAACTTTATTCAAGGCATGCCCTCCCAGTAGACTTCTTCCTTCCTTCTCTTTTTTCATTTCTGTCCTCATCTTTGCAGTGACCCTTGGTATCATAGAACTGTTTCGAAATAACAGACTATTAACACAACCATTATGCATCAGACTGTAATCTGGATTTAAAGTTCTTTCTTTTTACATGATAAAAGTCTGTCGAACTGTGTGCCCCCTTCTATTTTTATTTTATTTTCTTCATTTATTTTTCCTTCTCTGTGAGCCTTTGGGTGGGTGGGGTTTGATGTTCGTGTGTGTTGTTCTGCCTTGGACTAGTTCATTTGTCTTATATTGATGTAGATGCCTATTTGAAAACTGAAAAATAAAGTCTTTGAAAAAAAAAAAAAAAGGAAATGTTCAATTATCTACAACTATGACAATAGAGTTACATTTTTTTAGATCAACAAACACATTTTGGTACCAAAGATGAACATTTGAACAGAGAAACCCTGCTTTAACTCATGGCAGTGGTGTTTTATAAGTGGAAGTGTGACACCTAGTGGCAAAATCTGGAACTGAACCTCAGTTGAGTGCCCAATGTTCACTGTAACAGTCCGACTTAGATTCTAGATCAGGGTTCTCAAACTCATTTTCTTTCAGGTTCCACATTCAACCCGATTTGATCTCCAGTGGGCCGGACCAGTAAAATAATAACAGAATAACCCATAAATAATGACAACTCCAAAGTTTTGTCTTTGTTTTCGTGCAAAAAATACCATTAAATTATGAAAATACTTACTTTTATAAAGTATTCAAACAAAAAAGATGTGAATAACCTGAAAAAACTGACATTTCTTCAGAAAAATCAGTGCGATTTTAACAATATTCTGCTTCAACTTATCATTTGTACATGTGCATTATGGATCAGATCTACAAAGACACTAAACACTGAGGAACAGGCAGAAAAGAGTTCAAATTGTGCTGAATTTTCTTTAGACATTTCAGGTTATTCACATTTTATTGTTGCAGCATAGTTTGTAATTGTAAACATTTTCATAATTTAGTGTTATTTTTTGCGCTAAGACAAAGACAAAAATTTGAAGTTGTCATTATTTATAGACATAATGTAATATTTTTTTTCCCATCAAACCAAAAAGAAAATCTGCAGTCATTCTTTTTTGTCGGTTCTTCTGCTGTTATTATTTGACTGTAGATGATACTGGTCTGTATGTGGAACCTGAACTAAAGTGAGTTCCATAGCCTTGACAGTGGAACTTTTACACTTTGCAAATTCATCCCATGAACTGGATTAGAACCTTTGGTGGGACGGATTTGGCCCCCAGGACGTATGTTTGACACCCCTGATCTAGATGAAGACATTCTGTTGAATGTTGTTCCCCACCTTCTTATTTGATTAGTTTTCTTACATTCTGTATTTATCTTATATTACAAAAACAACTGCCAGTAAAGAATCCCTTCCTTACATTCTTGGCATAAATTTAAAAAAATCAATATTGTGACTCTAACCCAGGGCTGTCAAACTCATTTTAGTTCAGTTCCACATTGAGCCCAATTTGATCTGCAGTGGGCCGAACCAGTGAAATAATAACAGTGAAAGAAGTAAAATTATATTATGATCAGGTTTAAATCTACAAAGCTTCATTAAAAATCTAAACTAGAAAAGCACCTGGAGAGCACAGACCTCCACCAAGGCAGATCAGCCACCCCCGATCACCAGCAAAATCCATTTGTTCCTTGTGCCAGTATCAACATTTCCTGAAAATTTCACCAAAATCCGTCCCTAACTTTTTGAGTTATCTTGCTAACTAACCAACAAACAAACCCAGATGAAAACATAACCTCCTCCATTCCTTGGCGGAGGTAATAACATGAACAATTTGAAGTGTCAACATAACATTTTTACAATATTCTGCCTCGTTTGTATCAGTTTATCATTTACACGTGTGTTACAATCGCACAAAGCATTTAGTTACAGGCAGAATATTGATAAAACTGCATTTACTTTCCTTAAGACATTTCTGTTTGTTCATATTTGTTCAGGTTATTCATATTTTTTGCAAAGTAATGTAAACATTTTCATCTGATTTTACTTTTTCACACCAAAAAAACAAAGAAAATTTGTGGTTGTCATTATTTATAGGTTATTATGATAATATTTTACTGGTTCTGACCCACTTGAAATATAATTGGTCTGTATGTGTCTGTATGTGGAACCTTAGTTAAAATGATTTTGACACCACTGATTGTTAATTTCTTCAGTGTAATTTTTGCATTTCACTAATTCATCCCGCGGGCCTGATTTGGCCCTCGGACCGCATGTTTGACACCTGTGCTCTAACCCATTGGACACACATGGTCTCGTCCTGGGAACTGTTGATGGTGAAGAATCAAAGGTCTGGGTCTCACCTGGCTTCCACCGTCTGTCATCTTCTGTTACCATGTCCACACCGTTGATCAGGTTTTCCCAGAATTCCTCCAGGTTGTCAGACTCAGGTAAGCGGCCTGATATCCCTGCTACAACTATGTCGTCCATGTTGAGTCTGTAACACAGAAAAAGACAAAGACAATAAGAAAGAGTGATCCCATAAGAACTTTTCCACCTTTGTCGTCCAAACACAGTCAGTGAACCACACCAGGAACCGACCCAGACCAACCAACACCGGGGCTGTGAATGAAGGAGCAACGATCCTTCCTTCAAACTCACCTTCCTTTATCAGGCTCATAATGCATTTCTCAGATATGTCCCAGTATTCCACCTTCAGGTCCGCACAGCTCTGGTGTTAGCATAGAGTGTGAACATATCCAACCTGGGCCAGTCTGTGACTCAGACTCTAAAAGGATTTGAGTTCCAGGATGAACTGATCTGGGATTAGATAGATCAGATGTAGCACCTTCAAATACAAAACCCTCACCTGGTCCAGGTCACACGCTAATGCAAACTCATTTTAGTTCAGGGGCCACATTAAGCCAAATTTGATCTGAAGTGGGCCAAACCAGTAAAATAATAACACAATAATATATAAATAATATCATCTCCAAACTTTTCTCTATGTTTTAAAGTGAAAAAAGTAAAATTATGTGATGAAAATGTTTACATCTACAAACTATCCTTTAAAAAAAAGGGAATAATATGAACAAACTGAAATTTCTTAAGAAAACTAAGTGCAATTTTAACAATATTATGTCTCAGTTTATTATTTAAACATGTAAATTATAACTTACAGATCACAGTGGATCTACAAATACACAAAAAATATAATAACAAACAGAATATTGTTAAAATTACACTTCAGACATTTTAAAATGTTCATATTTGTTGAGGTTTTTTGCATTTTGTGAAATGTTAGTTTGTTTTAGTGTAAATACAGTAAAATGACATGAAAATATTTACATTTACAAAGAGAAAAATTTAGAGTTGTGAGTATTTATAGGTTATTATGATAGTATTTGACTGATCCAACCCACTGGAGATTAAATTGGTCTATATGTGGAACCTGAACTAAAATGATTAATGTCTTCAGTGTAATTTTTTGCATTTCACTAATTCATCCCAGGGGCTGGACTGGAGCCTTTGGTGGGCCGGATTTGGCCCCCGAGCCGCATGTTTGACACCTGTACGCTAATGCCACGTACGAGACTACACTGGTATTTATGAAGAAACTTCTGCACAGAGGGGTTACCAAGTAGAGCTGTGTATTGGCAAGAATCTGGCAATATGATACAAATCACGATACTAGGACCACGATATGATATATTGCGATATATCACAATACTGTTAACAAGGCAATTTTTTTTTTTGTTAGTATTTGTGCATATTTTGGGTGTAATTCAATTCTTCAAGGAAATAATCATTTTAAAAAAAGAAACAAATAAAAAATTGCCTTTTTAACAGTATCATGATATATCGTGATATATCATATCATGATCCTAGTATTGGGATTTGTATCGTTTTGCCAGATTCTTGCCGATACACAGCCCTAATCACGGTTATTGTGACCAGAATTATCACGGTTATCATTATTATCGCGGTACTGTTGAAATTGTGCTCAAAATGTTCAAAAAGTACTAATACACACACTGAAATAATTTAACCAAGTTGTATTTTGAAAAAAAAAAAAACAAAAAAAAAAACCCAAATAAAATAATAGGCACAATGTACCTTCTGTTGCAGAAACATTCAAATATTAACCCTTAGCGGTCTGAGCCTATTTTGGCTGTTTTTCAGTCCTTTTGATTTTGACTTTATATACTATATAAACAAATGTTTACAATACCCATGTTTGAGATCTTTGTTTTCAGCACAACTTCATCTATATCATCTGTCTGTTATTTTTTCACTTTAACCTACTATAAAACATAAAAGGACAGAAAACACACAAAAATATAAAAATCCAATTTGAAAAATGTGTATAATTTATTGCATAAATAACACAAAGATGCTTAACGAACCTTTTCAAAGACTTTAAAAGTGAATATTGGTTCCAAATATTAGGTATATAAAATTAAAATATTAATAAATTAAAACTATACTCAAATATTTGACAGAAAAGCAGATCTTTACACAGGCCTTTTCTGCGGTGATCAAACACAGTTATCATTAGGGGTGTTAGAAAATATCGGTTCTGCAATATATCGTGATAATTCATTTCATGATACTGTATCGATATTAAAAAGTACTATATCGATATTTTTAGGTATTTATTCGAATGGGTATTTTGCTCTGTTGTTTGTACTAAAAAGGTAGTATTGTGATATTGCAGGTCATGCATGTAGTTTTGTCTTTTTTTTACAATGGATAACACTGTTTTGTTAAATAATGGTTATTTCAATCATCCTAAAAGCACTTTTTACTGTCTAAGAGGCAGATGTTAGTTCCTTTGTTGGGATCGCACAAAGATAATGTTGTGATATTGGATGATTCAGTGACTGAACACTATACATTCATTTCACAGCTAACAGAAAATGAACATTTGAGCAGAATCTGAAACTGTAATGTCTGTAAAGCATCATTTTATGTATTTATTTATTATTATTATTTATAGCAAAATTTCGTTTGTACAGAGGAAAGTTTTGTGATATTGTATTAAATCCTGTTCTGATCAAATAAAAATGTGTTTAGCATTTGTGCATATTTCTAGTATTATTAAATTTTTCCAGGAAATAATATCTTAGAAGAAGAAACAAAACAAAAAATATTGCCTTGTTAACAGTATCGTGATATATCGCGACATATCGTCTCGTGGTCCTATTATTGTGATTTGTATCGTATCGCCAGATTCTTGCCAATACACAGCCCTAGTTATCATTACAATTAGAACTTAAATGGTAATATTAACCGTTGGCAATTTTACAGCGGTTTATTGTTGCACCGGTAACTGTTACATCCCTAATTGGTACTAATCAGATCTATGTTAATAACTGTGTCCTGCTGCTCTGGGTGGTTTTTATTCAGTATTCTTACATGAACCGACTGAACAAAAACACACAGACTGAATGCAGACACTGATCCCTGAGGTGGTTCGTTATCTGTACACAGAACAAAGGCCTTTTCTACGGTGAGAACCCACTGTGGAATCAGAAGGAACACCTGAAACTCCACAGACATCAGTGTGTTTGTTGGCCACAGAAGAAGGGTAAAAGAAAGAAAGAAAGAAAGAAAGAAAGAAAGAAAGAAAGAAAGAAAGAAAGAAAGAAAGAAAGAAAGAAAGAAAGAAAGAAAGAAAGAAAGAAAGAAAGAAAGAAAGAAAGAAAGAAAGAAAGAAAAGTCAGCTATTGAACTAGTGTGAGAGGAGTGAATGTACAACAGGATGAACAAGGAACAAACCAAGGTTCTAATAGTTTTGGATTTTTCATTATAGTTTAGTTTTATTTAGTTTTGACCTTTTTTTTTCTCTAATTCAGTTCGTTTTAATTCGTTTTTAGAGCAGGTTTACTCGTTTTTATTAGTTTTCATTTATTTTCTAAAAGCTTAGTTTTAGTTTTAGTTTTAGTTTTGTCGTATCTTTTCTCTTCTTCTCCGTCGTATTCAAATAAATCCCAGACAGGACTCTGCTACTTTCTCCCAACGTTAGTCTCCATGTTTCCAGGTAGAGTGGGGACCAGAAGACGACTGGAAACCACAAGTGACGGACCGTCAAGTGTCGTATGGTCCCGCTAGATAAAATTTCTAGAGCAAAATAAATCAATTTCATATCAATCCGACATTAACAAAGACGAAAACGAAGGGAATTTTATCAATAATTTTTATCCGTTTTAGTTAGTTTTGTAAACACACAATACAGTTTCAGTTATCATTTTTTTCTTTTCATTATAGTTTTTATTTATTTCAGTTAACGAAAATGTTTTTTCAATTCAAGTTTCCGTCATTCCGTTATTTTTCGCTCACGATAATAACCTTGGAACAAACTCACATTCAAGATTCACTGAATTTGTCACAGAACTACATGTGTGAAGTTAATAAAAGTGTGTTTGTTCTGATGGTTAATAACATTTGTCCTGTTTTCAGTGGCACCTTAAACAACAGGATCCATTAAACATTAGGGGTGTAAGGAAATATTGGCTCTGCAATATATCGCAATATATCATTTCACAATACTGTATCGATATTAAAAAGCACAGTATCGATGTTTTTAGGTATTTATTCAAATGCAGATATTGTGGAGGTTCATTTTTGTTTTGTTTTTCTTTTTTGTTTATATTTCATTTATTATTATTTAACACTTTTATTAAATAATGTTAGTTCCTTTGGTGGGATTGAACTAAACTAATGTTCTGATGTTAGTTCTGAACTAATAGAATATGGACATTTGAACAGGATCTTAAACTGTAATGTCTGTAAAACAGAATTTCAGTTTGAACACAGGAACATTTTGTGATATAGCATTAGATCCTATTGGGATCCAATAAAAATATGTTTAGTATTTGTGCAGATTTCTGGTGTAATTCAATTCTTCCAGGGTATAATCTTTTAAAAAAGAAAGAAAACCAATATTTTTTTTTTTTGCCTTTTAACAGTATCGTGATATATCATATCGTGATCCTAGTACTGTGATTTGTATCGTATTGCCAGATTCTTACACAGCCCAATTAAACACGACAAAGTGACAGAAGAATCCATCACAATTAATGGAACAAATGCAAAACATTATTCTATTTTTATTTTTTCTTTGAATACAGAATTGTATTCTTTATTTATCATGATTTGTTCATATGTTAATATGTTCCCATCTTTGTCAAAGAGGTCATTCATAAAAATAAGACCTTTGACGATCCAACTCTGCATAAAAACAAGTTTATGTGTAACTAATGTTTTTTCATGGTTCCAAATAACAGCTGTGTGCAGAAAACGTTCCAAGAAAGTAGAGTTTACTGATGGAATGTAGAAAGTTCCAGAGGAGGTTTGGGGATGTAGTTACAAATGTAACCCTCCAACATGTTTAAATATGTTGTGTAGAATAAAAAAACAAATAGACTGAGGAGCCTTAAATAGGGAAGTAACGATTACTGTTATAGCGATAAACCGCTGTAAAATTGCAGGCGGTTAGTATTACCGTTTAAATTCTAATGATCATGATCACCGTGTTTGATTACCGCACTTTTAGGGGAAAAAACGGGGTAAAAATCTGCTTTTATGTCAAATATTTGAGTATAGTTTTAATTTATTACAATTTTAATTTTCTATACCTAATATTTGGAACCAATATTCACTTTTAAAGTCTCTGAAAAGGTTCATTAAGCATCTGTGTGTTATTTATGCAATAAATTATATACATGTTTCAAATCGGATTTTATATCTTTTTGTGTGTTTTGTCCTTTTATGTTGATATAGTAGGTTAAAGTGAAAAAATAATAGACAGATGATATAGATGAAGTTGTCCTGAAAAAAAAGATCCCAAACATGGGTACAGGAAACATTTGTTTATATAGTATATAAAGGCAAAATCAAAAGGACTGAAAAACGGACAAAATAGGCTCAGACCCCTAAGGGTTAATATTTTAATGTTTCTGCAACAGAAGGTACATTGTGCCAATTATTTTATTTGTTTCAGTTTTTTTTAAGTACAACTTGGTTAAATTATTTCAGTGTGTGTATTTGTACTTTTTGAACATTTTGAGCACAATTTCCACAATACCACGATAATAATGATAACCGTGATAATTTTAGTCACAATAACTGTGATATGAAATGTTCATATGGTTACATCCCTAGCCTTAAAACATTAATCCGTTTTATTTTAAATTAATAAAATCCATTAACTCCAACCCTCCCTTTTTTCTAGATCCTGAAAGTTTATCTTTTTTTGGAGATGCTTTTGTTTTTCAGGTTCAACTGATAAATAATTTATTCATTGACATAAATTAAAAAAAAAAAAAAAAAAAAAACCTCAGATAAACCCATATGAAGGTGTTTCCTGAGGACCAGAACCGTTCCAGTCCAAACAGAACTTCTTTCATCATAAAGAACCCGTTCATCACCGCTGATGCGCGTGCACAGACCTACCGGTGTTTCCAGTCCGGTGGGTTCGGTTCGGGTCGGATCCGGATCCACTCTTCCAGTCCAGTCTAGTGGTTCTGGATGGTTCTGGTTCTGGCTCAGATATGCCGGTGTTTTCGGGTCCAGTGGGTTCCAAAACTCCTGACTCAAATGTCCGGTGAGTTCATGTGTTTCTTGGTTGTTCCCGTTCGTTTCTGCAGTCGAATAAAGTCGAATATGATCGAATATGGTCTGATATTTCAGATGGATGCGCGTGTCCGTGTCCGCGTCCGTGCGTGCGTGTCCGGGTCTGTCCGTGGGTACCGTGGGTGATCCTCGGTGCTTCTTTGGGTGTTTTTTTTCTCCTCCGGTGAATTTAACCGTGTCACACCGGCTCTGGCCACGCCACATGGGCTGACGGCTTGGCTCGGTCCTCCGGTCCAATGAGAACAGAGGCAGGGCTTCGGATGCAGCCACTGATAGAGGAAGTCCATGCACGCCCCCGGAATCACACTCACCCAAAAAAAAAAAAAAAAAAAAAAAAAACTACATGTCTGCGCGGGGTTACTACAGTTCATGTCCACGGAACCGGTGTAGAATTAGACCGGTCCAACCTGAGTCCAGGATTTAATTATTAAGAAGAGTCTAGAAGGGTCCTCTGAATAATTCATCCTGTCTATCCGACATGTTTATATCAAAATGTCACATCCTTTTTTATTTTTTTATTTAATTGAACTTTATTTCAAAGAATACAGTTAACAAAGAACAAACAAACCATCGACAAAGAAAACATGAAATTACAACAACCTTAACAAATGAATAATTTAATATTAGTTCTCTGGGTTTTATTATTTATTTATTTATTTATTTATTTATTTATTATTATTATTATTATTATTATTATTATTATTATTATTATTATTATTATTTATTTAGTTAGTTAGTTAGTTAGTTAGTTAGTTAGTTAGTTCTCCTGGTTTTTTTTTTTTTTTTTATTAAACAATGAACAATTCAACAATATATATACATAATAATATTACATCAAAGTAGGATTTAAAAAAGAAAAATAGTCACACTTCACAAAATATTTTACATTTCCAATGTATAGATATGAATGTAAGTAAAAAATAAAATAAATAAATAAATAAATAAATAATAGTAGAAATAATAATAATAATAATAATAATAATAATAATAATAATAACAATAACAATAATAGCTTGAGGTATACAAATAGAAATTAAATAAATTTAATAAGATTATATACTTGACATAGATTTTTTTTTTTTTTTTTTAACCCGCTTTAGCGTTTATAATGTTTTTCAAATCATCTAAACAATTGGTTAAAAAGTGCTTTAAAAACAATGATGTTAGGACACTGCTGTGCAAATTTGGTGCAATGAATATGAAATTTGGTAAATATTACTAAAAGACTGATCATATATCTTTACAAGAAAACATGAAAATACAGCAACCTTAACAAATGAATCATTTAATATTAGTTCTATGGGTTTTATTATTATTATTATTATTATTATTATTATTATTATTATTATTATTATTATTATTATATTTTTTATTGAACAATGAACAATTGAATAGTATATATACATAATAATATTGCATTGAAGTTAGGATTTAAAAAAAATAGAAACACTTCACAAAATATTTTACATTTCCAATATATAGAAACAAATGTAAGTAAAAATAAATAAATAAATAAAACAAAAATAAAATAAAATAAGGTTGAGGTATAAAAATAAAAATTCTATGAATTAAATAAGATTATATACTTGACATAGATTTTTTTTATTATTTTACTCACTTTAGAGTTTATAATGTTCTTCAAATCATCTAAATAATTGAAAAAAGTGCTTTAAAAACAATAATGTTGGGACGCTGCTGTGCAAATTTAGTGCGATGAATGTGAAATTTGGTAAATATTACTAAAAGGTTGATGATATGATCTTTTTTCTGGATTTATTCTATCAGTTTGTGAAAGGCCAAATAAAACATGTTGAAAGTTCATTTTACATGAAGGGTCAATTCTGGTGTTTCAGAAATTATTTAAATACATATATTTTTTTATATTATTCATATTCTGCCACCAAATCAGATCAGTGTTACATCATCAACCAAATTGTTAGTAGCAAAATATCATATTCATAAATCCAAATTCTACAATCACAAACCTTCTTTTTTTTAATATTTAAAACCATATTTCAAACATTTAATACTGTGAAAATAAGTAAGCTGTCAAACCCACTGATCTGTTATTACCTTTATGTGAACTCATGAACCTTTTCTGCCTGTACATTTTGTTCCCTGGTTCTGTTTATGTTGGTATATTAATACTGTATTCTGCATGTTTACGCTGTATTTTCAGTAACAGATAATGAATAAATATGTGTGGGAAAAAAATTTAAAAATTAAAAAAAAAATTAATTTCCAGTCACCTGAGCAAAAATAAATAAATAAATAAGAATAATAAGAATAATAAGACTAAGAATAAGCCAAAGTTTTCATCAAAGATCACGTTTAATTGTCATTTTCATGAAGAAAAGAACAGAAAATACCCTTTAAATAGTTTACTGGCGAAATGATGAGTTGGGTTTTTTTTAATCACATTAGAAAACGTCCGTCACTTGAATCATATTTAATGTCCACATCCGGTCAGACTTCCGTGTGTTTCTGTTGAATCTGTTCCTAAAATAAACCTGTAAACTCACTTCCATCCAGTATTTCTAACCCTAACCTTTAAGAAGTGCAGCATTTATGATGTCATGGATCCTGTGCACGTGCAGACCTGTCCACAACCGTCTGGGATTCCTTTAAACGTTCCTTTCGCTTCACTTACAGTCCGCTCTGCGCATGCGTTTGGAACATGCGTTGACGGAGCCCGATGCTGTGACTGGCAGGTGAAGCGTCCAATCAGGGAAAGGAGGTGTGAAGATTCATCCAATGAGGAAAGAGCGGAGGGAATAGGGTGATAAAGGGGCGGGGCCAGTGCCGTGACGTCACCGGGAAGGCTCGTGTGACTGTGTGAGGTTACTGGAGTTCATGATCAGAGGATGACGCAGTGTTTCCTACTGACCTATGGGGTGAATGTGGTACACACTGACCCAGACACAGTTACACAGTTTACCTGCACTTTACAACAGCTGATCTGTGGACGGTGATCAGATCGGCTGATGGACTGGCAGTCTTTTTTTTTTTTTTTAATTCTCTTTGTTTATTTTTTTATTTCTTTATTCAAGTTTTTATTAGAGTTTTCACTTGGTACACTACAATCATAGTGTTGTTTAATGTTAACAAAGAGGGCTTCTATACGTACATGAAAAGTAGATGGACAGGCATTCTAACACTGATGAGGTTCAGTATTTACGGCTTTATCATCTGTTACCATGGAGACAATGAACAATAACATGTCCTTTAGTCAATAACCTTTTTTCCTGATCTATGCAGTGGTTGTTCTCATGTTCTGAAGCACCTTCAGCAACTTCCATAAGGATTAAACCATAAAACAATAAAGACATCCAAAATATTCTTCAGTTATGTGATAGAAGAGCCTGACCCCTGACCCCTGAACTGACCCCTGACCCCTGAACCTAACCCTGACCCCTGACCCTAAACTGCCTCCAAATATACATTTAATAAAATGAAACTATAATTATATCATTGATCACTTCATTTGTTTCCAATGTGAATTAAATGGTTCAAAGAATCTGAATGTATTGGAATGAGTCAAAGGCAAAGGTTCAGGTAAAATAGTAACAGCAATTATCTGACCTCTGACCCCTGACCCTGAACCTAACCCATAACCCCTGACCCTGATCCATCCATCCATCCATCCATCCATCCATCCATCCATCCATCCATCCATCCATCCTCTGGTTCCTCCTTTATTTCCTCCTCTGGTTCCTCCTGTAGTTCCTCCTCTGGTTTCTCCTCTGGTTCGTCCTCTGGTTCCTCCTGTAGTTCCTCCTCTGGTTCCTCCTCTAGTTCTTCCTCTAGTTCCTCCTCTGGTTTCTCCTCTGGTTCCTCCTCTGGTTCCTCCTCTGGTTTCTCCTCTGGTTCCTCCTCTGGTTCCTCCTCTAGTTCCTCCTCTGGTTTCTCCTCTAGTTCCTCCTCTGGCTCCTCCTCTAGTTCCTCCTGTAGTTCCTCCTCTGGTGTCTCCTCTGGTTCCTCCTCTGGTTCGTCCTCTGGCTCCTCCTATAGTTCCTCCTCTGGTTTCTCCTCTGGTTCCTCCTCTGGTTCCTCCTGTAGTTCCTCCTCTGGTTCCTCCTCTAGTTGTTCCTCTAGTTCCTCCTCTGGTTCCTCCTCTGGTTCCTCCTCTGGTTCGTCCTCTGGCTCCTCCTATAGTTCCTCCTCTGGTTTCTCCTCTGGTTCCTCCTCTGGTTCCTCCTGTAGTTCCTCCTCTGGTTCCTCCTCTAGTTGTTCCTCTAGTTCCTCCTCTGGTTCCTCCTCTGGTTCCTCCTCTGGTTTCTCCTCCGGTTTCTCCTCCAGCTCCTCCTCTGGTTCCTCCTCTAGTTCTTCCTGTAGTTCCTCGTCTGGTTTCTCCTCTGGTTCCTCCTGTAGTTCCTCTTCTGGTTTCTCCTCTGGTTCCTCCTCTGGTTTCTCCTCTGGTTCCTCCTCTGGTTTCTCCTCCGGTTCCTCCTCTAGTTCCTCCTCTAGTTCCTCCTCTAGTTCCTCCTGTAGTTCCTCGTCTGGTTTCTCCTCTGGTTCCTCCTCTAGTTCCTCCTCTAGTTCCTCTTCTGGTTTCTCCTCTGGTTCCTCCTCTGGTTCATCCTCTGGTTCCTCCTCTGGTTCCTCCTATAGTTCCTCCTGTAGTTCCTCCTCTGGTTCCTCCTCTGGTTTCTCCTCTGGTTCCTCCTCTGGTTCCTCCTCTAGTTCCTCCTTTAGTTCCTCCTCTAGTTCCTCCTCTAGTTCCTCCTCTGGTTCCACCTCTGGTTTCTCCTCAGGTTCCTCCTCTAGTTCCTCCTCTGGTTTCTCCTCTGGTTCCTCCTCTAGTTCCTCCTGTAATTCCTCCCCTGGTTTCTCCTCTGGTTCCTCCTCTAGCTCCTCCTGTAGTTCCTCTTCTGGTTTCTCCTCCAGTTCCTCCTCTGGTTCCTCCTCTGGTTTCTCCTCCGGTTTCTCCTCCGGCTCCTCCTCTGGTTCCTCCTCTAGTTCCTCCTGTAGTTCCTCGTCTGGTTTCTCCTCTGGTTCCTCCTCTAGTTCCTCTTCTGGTTTCTCCTCTGGTTCCTCCTCTGGTTCCTCCTCTGGTTTCTCCTCTGGTTCCTCCTCTGGTTTCTCCTCCGGTTCCTTCTCTAGTTCCTCCTCTGGTTCCTCCTCTAGTTCCTCCTGTAGTTCCTCGTCTGGTTTCTCCTCTGGTTCCTCCTCTAGTTCCTCCTCTAGTTCCTCTTCTGGTTTCTCCTCTGGTTCCTCCTCTGGTTTCTCCTCTGGTTCCTCCTCTGGTTCCTCCTATAGTTCCTCCTGTAGTTCCTCCTCTGGTTCCTCCTCTGGTTTCTCCTCTGGTTCCTCCTCTGGTTCCTCCTCTAGTTCCTCCTTTAGTTCCTCCTCTAGTTCCTCCTCTAGTTCCTCCTCTGGTTCCACCTCTGGTTTCTCCTCTGGTTCCTCCTCTAGTTCCTCCTCTGGTTTCTCCTCTGGTTCCTCCTCTGGTTCGTCCTCTAGCTCCTCCTGTTGTTCCTCTTCTGGTTTCTCCTCTGGTTCCTCCTCTGGTTCCTCCTGTAGTCCCTCCTCTGGTTCCTCCTGTAGTTCCTCTTCTGGTTCCTACAGGTCAGGGGTTCAGCTAAAGGTTCCCTTTAGCTCTGGGTTCTTCTGCTCCTCTTTTCTTGTTCCTGTGTTCCAGTTTTAGATCACAGTGGACTGTTCTTTAGGTCTTGAACTAAAGTCAGCTGGACGTCCTTCTCCAGGAGGTTCTGAGACATTCCCAGGACACAGATCTAATCTCTCTGAGGAGGAGCAGTGGTTCTACTCCTCACCTCATCCATCCACTTCCACTGCTCGTATTCATGATTCTACCCACAGCTCACGATCATCTGTTTAACTTGGTTTGTTAAGTTTCACATCATTCATGCAATGAAATATACTTTCATATTTTCAAAACCAGCATAAATTAACACCTTCTCTGAAAACCTGCAATGTTCTTTAGTTCAGTATAATCCAGGCCCAGTGCAGAAGAACATGATTAGATCTTCATTCCTACAGTGATACCTGGTCCTAAGTAAGAAATGTGAAAACCTTCTGCTCTTTCAATCTGAATATGTAAATATTGGTCATTTTAAAATTTAAAATTTTTAAACTAATTAATTAATTAATACAAAGTGACTGAAAGGACTTTATTCCACATATTCTAATGAGGTTTAAGTTTGTAAAATCAGATGAATAACACCAATGTTCAGCTGATTCCTGAGTCGACTTCTACATGAATAAACTCTGTGCTGTGCACCTCCTGTGCTCCTGCTCAGCTCTCCTTCACCTTTAAGAGCAGAAAAGAGCTGCATTATTTATTATTATTATAATTCACACAAATACCTGGTCTCATTCAATCAAGTCTTTTATTGTTGTTTTTTTTTTTTTTTACACTGTAGATAGGATTAAGTTTTATTTTTCAGCTCATCTGACTTTTATTACATTCAAAGCCGTTTGTTGTTGTTTACCACAGTGTGATTTTTTTTTTTCCTCATTTACTTTTATTGTTGTTTTTGAGAAAACATAACCCAAATACAAACAGTAATAGAACAAACAGCAGTGGGAGAACACAACATTCAGTTAACATTTAGTCCACACGCACATTGATAAGTTCATACACCAGAGTAATGTTCTGCTTTGTGAAACACTTTGAGGATATGCACCCCCACCCACCCACCCACCCAATCCCCCTTTGGTCAGAAGTTGTCTGAGGGGTTAAAACTCTTCCTTCTTCAGCCTCTTTGGTCTGTGTTTCCTCAGACAAACCCAAACACACATTAACCCTAAACAGGAGTTTGTCACATGACTGTTGTCAGTAGAATCTACACATGTTCATCAGGTGTGTTCAGGTGTGTTCAGGTGTTCATCAGGTGTGTTCAGGTGTGTCTGCACAGGCTCATTATCCAAATGAGTGTACAGCATGGCTCCATGCTTTTGTGGATTCGTACTTTCATGGGTTCGTGGATTTGTGGATTCGTGGTTTCGCAGTTTCAGGTGTTTGTTGATGTCGTTCAAAACTGATCACTTCTGATTTTTTTTCTGCACAACTCATCTTTTCTTTGTATCTTTTGTTTGTATTCTAGTCAGATAATTACAGGTTCAGAGGACTAACAAGTTGGATTTTAGAAAATGTGTTTGAAATGGGGTTTGTAATTGGATGCATTTAGCTAAAGGTGTAAAATTAATCTAATTAAAGCTCTACCCTATGATGTGGCATTTTTACACTTTTCTTTTGTCATCTTCAAATGCTCCTAATAAGTGTGTGTCAAACTAAAATGTAAAAGAAATCCACCAGGTATTGAAACTCAAGAATGTTTAATTCTCATATATTGTTCATATTTCTGATAAAATTCTGACCAATCATTTAATTCGGTCCAAATGAAATAATTGGCCGAGCCTGGCTGAACCTCCTGTCAGTCATCCATTATCGCCGTCCAGCATCCGATATGGGCACCTCTGAATCTGACGCTTCACTGCAGTACGTCCACTGGCCTTTCCCTCCTTATCGAGGGCCCTTTTTCCACGGCCGTTCCCTCACCGCCTCCTCTGAATGGATCCTACCAGGTGATAACAGTCATAGGAATTGTGGGTTGTTGCTCTTGATTTTCTTATTCACAGGTTAACACAAGCACAAAAAGTTGGTTTCCATAACTGCTTAATAAACACCTTGTTTACTGAACAACTCTATGCTCAGCCGTCCTTATTTCAGTCTATCAGCTCTAACATGTATGAAATGAATTGGATCCAGCGCTGACGTGACGGATGCTGTTGCATTAATCAACCACAAGGTGTCACCCTAGGTACGTGTTATGTCCACAGGAGACGCTGAAAGGAAAGAGGGAAGATGCTTAAAGGCAGTATTTAAATTAAAAAATAAAAAATAAAAAAGTCAAAGTTTAGACTTAAAGCACTAGTAATTCATATATAAGTGTTTGTTTTCCACTTTTTTAAATTCTCTATCTGGCTTTCTTTTATTATTATTATTATTATTATTATTATTATTATTATTATTATTATTATTATTATATTGATGTAATAAGCCAAAACACCTCCTTTGTTGTTGTGTGCCTTTAGTGCAGGAGCAGTAATAGGAAGACACTGTGACATTTGGAAGCACCGCACAATGAAGATTATCAATCAGTCAATCAATCAATCAATCAATCAATCAATTACATTTTATTTATATAGCACCGAATCATAACAAAAGTTATCTCATGACACTTTATATATAGAGTTGGTCAAAACCAGACCCCAAGCCAATTTACAGAAACCCAACAGAATCCTCCAGGAGCAAACACTTGTGACTGGTGACAGTGGAAGGAAAAACTTCCCTTTAACAGCAGAAGCCTGGAGCAGACCCAGACTCCTGGAGGATGGCCGTCTGCCCTGACCAGACAGCCATCGGATTATCACTGATCTCAGTCTGAGTTTGCAGCGTAATGTCTCTGACATGATTTTAAACATAATTTAGGATTTAATATGGAGTGTGAGATTGACATGATAACCATAAACTCTAGTATTGTCAGACTTAGACTACTGCTCAGCGGTGTGGTCAAGTGCCAACAAGGAGATGGGAAAGCTGCAGTTAGATTAGATTAGATTAGATTAGATTAGATTAGATTAGATTAGATTAGATTAGATTAGATTAGATTAGATTAGATTAGATTTAATTTATTGGTCCCTGTGGGGAAATTCATCTTCACTGACTGAAACATTACAAGAAAAAGACATTACATAACATTACAAGAAAAAGACAGCAACATTATACAACACAGACAACAACAACAACAACAACAACAACAACAACAGTAGGGGCAGACATAACAAAAAGAGACATTGATAGAGTGACAGTTGCAGACTGGTCAGCCTGTCAGCGGGGCCTGGTGTTTAGGGCGGCTATGGCTGCGGGGATCAGGCTTTTCCCAAGACGGGCCCTCCTGAATTTTAATGTCCTGTACCTGCGTCCTGAGGGTAGTGGGATGAAGTAGCGGTGTAATGGGTGCGTGATGTCCTGGACTATTGTGTTTGCCATTCTGGTGATGGGTCTATTATTTAGTTCTGTGAGGTTGGGTGTGGGGAGGCCGATGATTTTAGCAGCTGTATTTGTGATGCGTGTGAATTTGGCTCGGTTAGTGATGGAAAGCATGGTGTAAAAACATGTGGAGCAGTACAGGAGGATGGGTTGGATGATACTTTTGTAGAGTAGCAACAGGAGGTGGGGTGCAACATGTAATCCTTTAAGTTTACGGATGGCTGACAGTCTTTGTTGGCTCGTTTTTTGAATGTCCGTGGTGTGCTGATCAAAGGTGAGTTTATTGTCCAGAGTTATTCCCAGATATTTGAAGGTGGAAGTTAGCTCAGAATAGAGCTGCTGGGCTGGCCCTGGGATGCACACTGAGGCCCAATGTCCATAAAATGCATGTCAAGCTCTGCCGGAGGAAAGCCACTGAGAGGCCCACAGCGTCACTGCCTGTTTTTGTTAGAAATATGAAGGTGTTCAAAAGCAGTGGCGATTTCTCATAGACTGCAAGGGAGGCCCGGCTTCCCCTAAAATTACGAAAATTAAATGGTTAAATATGTTCGGTTGTGTTGACATTTTATTGACTACAAATGTGTTAGAACATGTTCATCTCACAGATGAGTTCGTTCAGAATCAGCTTTAACACAAACCAACGGACGCGATGTTGTTCACTTCTCCTCCATTCCCGTCTCTGTTTTCTCCTCCATCTCTGCTCAGTGCATTTGTCCGTAGACGCTGGGCGTCTCTGGGCTTCAATGGGACTGAGTGGAACAGTTTTTTTCATTGCGTCAAAACTGGACGGTAATTGGATAAATGCCACGATGTTGTCCCACCCCCAGACACCGGGCATCTCTGGGGGTGAATGGAGCTGTGGGTGGAGCTCGGCCGGGCTGGACGCCAGAATCCCATGTGCTGATTGGAGGAACAGTCGAAAGGCTGAATCCCGTTTGATTGACAGCTATTTTCAGATCTGCTCCTTCACTGACACAGTTCAGTTTAACACTATTGCACATTCTGCTGTGAAATCAGAGAAACCACTACAAAATTACTCGTTCATTTCTTGCACTGTAAATAAAACACACTCATTGTACTTCCTTGTTTCAATTTAACATAATTTCAGCATTTTCTTGTTTCAGTTCCATAATTTAATCATTTCTTGTTCGAGTTTAATATCGTTTTGTAGATAGTTAAATCAGTCAAACTGTCGGCTAGGTCGGAGTGAAAGGAGCATCTGTTTAAAAAGGCTGAAGTCTTACACCTACAACACAATGGACCAAGGCAACCTAAGCAACCCAGCTCTGCTGGACATTGAGAGGACACTGGTCCAGTCCCTGGGAAAGACGCCTACTTGGTACGATAAGGTCACTGAGCATTTTCTTAAAAAGGAACGGAGGGCCGAATGTATATTTAAATAACTTGACTTTTTTTTTGTTTTTTTGTTTTTTTGTTTTGACGTAAGCCAACAATGAGCTTCCCCTGTCTGAAAGACGAGCAGCCGCCACTGATATATATATATATGTGTGTATACATAATACATATTTTTATATATATATGTATATATATACATATATATATATATATATATATATATATATATATATATATATATATATATATATATATATATATATATATATATATATATACATATATATATAAAAATATGTATATGTCAGGGTAGAGACTGTGATCTGGTAGGATCGGCGATTCTACCAGTAGAGACTCCGATCGTAGTCTCTACCAGTAGAAACTCCGATCAGAGTCTCTACTGGTAGAAACTCCAATCCGAACCCTAACCCTAACCCTAACCCTTCTACTGGCAGGATCGGAGTTTCTACCAGTAGAGACTACGATCGGAGTCTCTACTGGTAGAATCGCCGATCCTACCAGATCGCAGTCTCTACCCTGACATATATATATATTTATATATATATATATATATATTTTTTTTTTTTTTTTTTTTTTTTTTTTTTTTTTTTTGGGGGGGGGGGGGTGTCAGTCATAGCACTGGGTTGACCATGTAAACTGCAACCATTGTTCCTGGGCCCCACCCCCTCTACTAGCAAGCAGACACAGACGCACCGTGAGACCTGACATAATCTGTCCTTGCATACGGTTAGTAGCTCTGTACTGTATCTGTGGAGCATATACCATCTGTGCTCTGTAGGCTGTGGATGCTCAGCTGTGTTTGCTGTTTGAAACATGGATAATAGAAAGAGCAAGGGTGGTGTGGAGAAGGCAAGAATGAAAAAGAGGAAAGCTCTGGAAGCAAACACAGCCAAATGTGACAAAATCTGCAACTTTTTCACAAAAACGACCTCTCAGTTGGAAACTAATGAGGACGATGAAACGGGTAAACCACTTTTCAAGTTACTTAATTATCGAGTCAGTGAATTGTGTGGCATTGTGGTGTGTAACATAACGTTATGTCATTTAAATAATAGTATGATGCGATGCCACAGAACTGGGAAACTTTGTCTTGTAGCTCCTCAGAGTCAGAAAGCAGATCCAGCAGCAGACACCAGCCATGAGCCCACAAGTCCAGAGTGGGCAGGTAGGACTGCTCAGAGAGGGAAGAGGATTAGAAGAAATAGGCTCCTATGAAGAGTATGGTGTAGGCCTGTTCAATATGAAAGGTGCTCTGAGATACTAGATGATTCAGCACTACATGAATGAAACTGACACCAAGACTTTGCAAAATAGAAGATTTGTGCTGAGAATTATGACCATTCTTAAAATGTGCTTTAGTGTCAGAAGCAGAGCCAGGAGCCAGTAGTGATGAGGGGATTGCTCCTGTCAGGATGGAAGGAAAAGGTGAGCTGTTGGAACAGACTGTGTGAACAAGCATTAGTTCCAGTAAAACCACTTTCTATACCCAAACGATAGTCCTGACCTATTTTATTTTTTATCATTAAAAGTGAGACAGTAAATACACAAAGCCCACAACTGAAAGGCAATAGAATAAAGTAATATTAAATAAGACAGCATATTTAGCCAGTGTAAAGATCTGAATTGGTTAAGTAAGTCCAAATGTCTGTAGATATTATTTGTGTGAAGTGTGAAAGGGAGAGCAGAGTCTACTGATGACAGAGGAGCAGCTCAGCAGCACAACCCTGAACCACTAGGCACAAATGAGACAGATGACGATAACATGTAGGGTTAGAATTGCATGATTTTAATAATAATTGGTTGTGATCTAAAGTGGGTCAGTCTGAGGCATGAAACTCCAGGGCTGAAAATGAGTCTCAGTCCGGCCCTGAACTAAGGCCTAATATTATTAACATTGCACCTATTTTACTTAAGAATTTTCAGGTTGTTCATATTTGTTCATGTTATGTTCAAGTACAATTCGTAGATATAAACATTTTCATTACAGAACTTTAAGTTTTTCACTCAGAAGTTCTTATCCTATTATTTATATTATTTTACTGGTTCGGCCCACTTTATACCATATCAGGCTGTATGTGGAACTGAACTAACATGAGTTTGACACCCCTGTTTATGTGGTTTTCCTGTAATAATGGACCATATTGTTATACATGTGTATTTTGTTGAGGTTCTAAAAGTTTGATTTGGAGAGATGACCAAAATAATGCACTGTTTGTCTGAGTGAAAGTCTGAAGGTTTTTTTTATTCGGACAGAAATGAAACTCACAAAATGGAAAGAACCAGACAGATGAGCTTTACTGGAGCAGCAGCTGTTCACGGATCTGTCACTTATGTGTGAATGTGGTCTGAGGAAAAGTCTTTTTTTTAAATTTTGTGTTATATAGAGTACAATAGAAACATAAAAAGTACAATACAATATTAATATAACAACATGAACAGAACAGAACATAGCCAGGAGACAAAATATGCAATCAGAAATAGTAAATCAGTTTATGCAAAGATCAGAACTGTCACACAGATCAGTGGTTTTGATAGCTTTTTTTATTTTCAGAATACTGAATACTTGAAATATAAGCTCAGTTTTAAAGATTAAAAAAGAAGGGTTGTGATCAGAGAATTTGGATTTATGAATCTGGTATTTTGCTAAAAATAGAATTAGATTGATGATGTAATATGGATACTGATTTGTTAGCAGGATATAAGAAAATACCAAACAATGTTTTTGAATAAGTAAGAGAAAAATCAGAATCAATATTTTGACAAAAAAACAGACATCTTGCCAGAAAACATTTAAGAAGGGACAGGAACCAAAACAGATGATATACATTTTCTTCTGATTGATGACAAAAGGAGCAATCCACAGTGATGTCCTTTTTATATCTTTGTAGGAAAAGTTTGCAAGGATAGAAACGATGAATTAATTTGTGAGAAACTTCTTTTTATCTTGTTTATAATTAAATATGTAGAGGGTAGACACCAGATTTTCTTCCATTTCAGGTTTAGAATGAGATTATTCCAATAAGACACCACATTTGGAACAGAGACAACGTTCTTTTGGAATAAACTCTGAGGAAAAGTCTGTTCAATGATGGGATTTAAAGGTGACATGTGTTCACTCCAAGGTTATTATCGTTAATGAAAACTAACGAAATGACGAAAACTATAATTGTAAAAACATTCTCGTCAACTGAAATAAATAAATACTATAATTAAAAGAAAAAAAACGATAACTAACTGAAACTGTATTGTGTGTTTACAAAACTAACTAAAACGTATAAAAATTATGGATAAAATTCCCTTTGTTTTCGTCTTTTGTCAATGTCAGATTGATATAAAATCGATTTATTTCCCTCAAGCAATTTTAGCTGCTGGCACCATATGATATTAACGGTCCGTCACTTGTGGTTTCCAGTCGTCTTCTGGTCCCCACTCTACCTGGAAACATGGAGACTAAAGCTGGGAGAAAGCAGCAGAGTCCTGTCTGGGATTTATTTGAATACGACGGAGAAGAAGAGAAAAGATATAAAACGAGAAAAGCGACAGATCTGCCCCCCCCGACCATCACCACCAAAATTTAATCATTTCTTCCTTGTGCCCGTATCAACATTTCCTGAAAATTTCATGAAAATCCATCCATAACTTTTTGAGTTAGTTTGATAACAAACAAACACGCAAACAAACAAACGCGCAAACACACAAAGCAAAGTGATCACAATACCCCTGACGGAGGTAAAAACAAAAATTAATACTGAAACTAAGCATTTAGAAACTAGAAGCACATGGAGAGCGCAGACCTCCGCTAAGGCAGATCAGTGGCCCCCCACCCCCAATCACAACCAAAATTTAATCATTTGTTCCTTGTGCCAGTATCAACATTTCCTGAAATTTTCATCCAAATCCGTCCATAAACTTTTTGAGTTATCTTGCACAGAGAGACAAACAGACAAACAGACAAACCAATGCCGACAAAAGCATAACCTCCTTGGTGGGGGTAAAAAATGAAAACTAATGAAAACTAGCAAACCTGCGCTAAAAACAAATTAAAACAAACTGAATTAGAGGAAAAAAAAAGTCAAAACTAAATAAAACTAAACTATAACTAGAAGCACTTGGAGAGCGCAGACCTCCGCCAAGGCTGATCAGTGCCCCCCCCCCCCCCCCCCCCCCACGCCAAGGACGTTTTGTTTTTGCCAGGGTTTGTTGGAAATGGGCCCCCCCGTGGGCCCCCCCACCCCCGATCACCACCAAAATTTAATCATTTCTTCCTTATCCCATTTCCAACAAACTCTGAAAATTTCATCAAAATCTGGCCATAACTTTTTGAGTTATGTTGCACACTAATGGACAGACAAACAGACAGACAAACAACAAACAAACCCTGGCAAAAACATAACCTCCTTGGCGGAGGTAATGAAAAATCCAAAACTATTAGAACCTTGGTCTCTCATCAGTAAAACTAAACAAAGGCCTTTCTGTGGTTTTCTGGTGTAGATTCTTGTTCTACTGTGTTCAAAGGAACAGACACCAGTTGCCCCTCCTGCTCAGTGATACTCTGCCAACACAGGGATTACTTTGGAGGATTAACTTTCAGTCTTTTCAAAAACGTATTAAAAATTGTGTATAAAAAAAAAAAAAAATGCACAAGTACATGTAATGACATTAATTCTTATTTAAATCTACTGAGCTTGTGCACTTTCAGATTCTTAATCTGATGAAATAACAGAAAGAAAAGACCAACACATTAATATTTCACTCAGAGTCCAGTCCATGAAACAGAATCCTTCTATTGGACAACATGACTTTTCCAGGATGTGGAGTGTGTCTGAAAACCAATAAAAATACACCACAGATCCTCATTGTTTTACTGGTTCACATGTTTCTTCTTTACAAAACCAGACAGAATGTAGCTTATATCTGAACATATTCAAACGCAGACACTTTAAATAAAATGAATAAATCATCATTTTATAATTCGCAGATGTTCTGATGAACTTTAATCAATATTGGGTCTTTTCATCGGACATGACAACAATGGTTTGGAGCAAAAGTACGAAGAACACTACAAAAGATGAAGATCTAAGGCAGATCTTAGTTCAGTTCCACACTCAGCCCAATTCAATCTCCAGTGGGCCGAACCAGTAAAATAATAACAGTGAAAAAGTAAAATTATGATCAGGTTTAAAGCTACAAAGTTTCCTTAAAAATCTGAAAAACATGAACAACTTGAATTGTCTTAAGAAAAACAATTGCAATTTTAACAATATTCTTCCTCAGTTTATCAGTTTACCATTTACACATGTGCGTTACAATCGCACAAAACATTTAGTAACAGGCAGAATGTTGGTAAAACTGCATTTACTTTTCTGAAGACATTTCCATTTGTTCATATTTGTTCAGGTTATTCACATTTTTTGGAAAAGTATAGTTTGGTAATCTAAACATTTTCATGTAATTTTACTTTTTTACAGCAAAAAAACAAAGAGAGAATTTGGGGTTGTCATTATTTATAGGTTATTCTGATAATATTTTACTGGTTCTGACCCAGTTGAAATCTAATTGGACTGTATGTGTCTGTATGTGGAACTTGAATTAAAATGATTTTGACACCACTGATTGTTAATGTCTTCAGTGTAATTTTTGCATTTCACAAATTCATCCCGCGGGCTGGATTGGACCCATTGGCGGGCTGGATTTGGCCCCCGGGACGCATGTTTGACATCTGTGTCCTAAGGACTCACAGGTGTGTGACCCCACCCATGGACCAGGAAAAGGAGTGCAGGACTGGTTGTGCATTCCTGTTGAGAGTTAACCCAACAACCCTTTCATGGTTTAGTCTGCATCCATCTGTGCCCCCCTGATCCTTCTAAAGGCCCTCCTCATGTGGGTGGACTACAGCCCCCACCTCCTGTAAAGCAGCAGCAGCAGCAGTAGTCCACACTCGGCACCAACGGCTGAGACCATCCACAGACTGTGGATGTCTGACATTTACATGAGTGCCTTCCTGGTATTGAACGGTGGTTTACTCCACACGTACGTTAGATAATAGAGAGGTAGATGTTTTCAGGGTGTGTTTGATTTGTTCAACTGCCACCTGGAGGACTAGTGTCACACTAAATACACAGTACAACAGTACAAACAACTGTTTTCAGCTACATGGGAGGATTTTTGCAATTTTTTTCAGCAGTTGGAATAATTACTGATGGAAGACGATGTGAGGAAAGGAATCAGATCTACAATAGAATAGAATAGAATAGAATAGAATAGAATAGAAGAATAGAGTAGAGTAGAGCAGAGTAGAGTAGAATAGAGTAATAGAGTAGAGTAGGCAGAGTAGTGTATAGAATAGAATAGAATAGAATAGAATAGAATAGAGTAGAGTAGGTAGAGTAGAGTAGTGTAGAGAATAGAATAGAATAGAATAGAATAGAATAGAATAGAATAGAATAGAATAGAATAGCCTTTATTGTCATTGTGTTTAATGACATTAGAAGTCCTACTCAGTCAATGCAACGATACAAACAAAATAAAAGTACTTAAGAAAATAAGAATAGAGAGAATAAAAAAATTACAAGGACTAAAAATAAGATAAGAAAATGGAATATAAATTTTACAAAGTAACATAAGAATAGTGTAACCCAGGTGATAAACCTGCGCGCTTGTATCACTTTAAATCGTGTCTTCCTCCGGTGAGTGTGGTTCAGTGTTGGGCCGTCAGGGCCTGTAAGGTTAATGAGGTTATTACTGATGCTTCTTTAAGCCTCAGTCACAAAGCTTCGTATGAACGATGGGTTGTACGAATCCACCGGTTCGTATGAGTTCTGGAGTTTGTAGACATTAGTTGAGGCAGCAGTAGTTTCCTATGGCTGTGAAACTCACAGCGCTCGCAAGTCAATGGTTTGAAGATCTTTACACTGTTTCAGTCCGACAGCAGCAGAAGAAGAGGGACATCCGAAAGCGTTTCACAAAAACACAACTTGATGTAGTTTATGCCCCGGAACAGTGATCTATTATCACCAAAGCTCGTGTGGACATCTGTTATCATGTCCACTTCCACCTCTGCAAAAAAAAAAAAAAAAAAAAAAAAAACAACAACCATAGTTTAATCTTAGAGTACTGTTCATTCATCATTTCATTCATTCATTTATTTTCTGAACCGCTTTACATCCTCCAGACGGTCGCAGAGGCACTGGAGCCCTATTCCAGCATTACAGATGTCCATGCATATTTGGTGATAATTGATGCTCTTTTCAGACATTAAACTATGTTAACCTATTTTACATCAACCTTTTGGCATTTTCAGTGTTTGGGAATCATGCGCTGTCCGTGGTGCTGAAATCACACATTACTGCACGAGAACGGACCTGTAGTGATAGAAATTAGGATTCATAATAAGACATCCAGATGAATACATTTGAAGTAGAGGGTATAAGAATAAAACAAAGATACATAAGAATAATAGAGAGAAGTGAACGTCAAAAACACTAACTGTCCAACACGCACATCCATCAGCCTGATCCTCGTCCCGGTGGACTGTGCATTATCTCTGCAGATTTGTTTCAAGTTTAGTTTTCTGTTAATAAAAGACTTTATTCTTTATATGTTCTGCACCGTGTGTTTGAGACCAGTCATTCACTCAGTCTTGACAGTTTGTATTCGACCCCTCTAAGAACGCCACAAATGTCGTACTACTGCTGCACTGCATCTTACGTCCACCTGTCTTGTGCGTTCGTTTGTGTGAATGTCGTATGGGACCCCTAATAACATCGTAATGTGTTCTACTTGCGGCCACCGCAGGAACATGTGGGTCCTGGAAAAGACCTCCTGATCCACGAACGTTGTGCATTGTTCTTACGTAGTTCAAAAGGCATTCGTGAGTGTGAAAGGGGCTTTCATACTGCGTTCGTATCGTAACGGCATTTGTGACTGAGGCTTCATGTGTGTTGCAGCTGCAGCTGCAGTAGGAGAGTTGTGCACCTGGGTTTGTTTATTCAGTAAAGGCATTTATTGTGGCTACACCAGTTATCTATCTGCGATGCAACAGCTCTTTATACTGCATTTCTACATAATAAGATGCTTTTTTATAACCATTAAATAGTTATTGAGGGGTGGATTGATTCAGACAGAGCACTACTGAAGGCCCAGGTGTGAAATGCACGGTCTGCCACTGGTGTGGTTAAATCTCACAGTGTTTACATGATCTCTCGCAAGACGGTCACGTAGGTCGGTGCGGCCAATTGGTGCTGGCGTTGGGGATGTCATGGGGTCACAAGATGGGGTATAGAGGGTATGCACATATGTCACTTTCCCCCTAGGCCACGCCCCTCTAAGTCCGACTGAGTGTCAAAACCAACCTCCTCAACATGACGGAGTATAGCAGTAAACACAGTGACACTGGGAAAATGTCAAATATGAAATTAAATGAAGGACAATTGGACTGGACATGATCTGTACGAGCTACCAAAGAACAAGTGGTCCATGAACACTGACATGTGGACACAAATGGAGGATCCTGACATCCAGGGTGGAGGGGGATCAGCGCTATTTTTACCTGAAACAATATACATGGTTTCATCATCACTGACACCAGGGTCCAAACTAGGGCCCAGAACCAGCTGATCCAAAGTGCATTTACAGTAGATAGTGTAAC
The DNA here is from genome assembly GCF_902148855.1 of Sphaeramia orbicularis. NCBI lineage: Eukaryota > Metazoa > Chordata > Actinopteri > Kurtiformes > Apogonidae > Sphaeramia > Sphaeramia orbicularis. Next base: position 44,857,882 of record NC_043975.1, read on the forward strand.
TGACCCCAGTGAATATATGCATGATCTACTGGGACCTGAGGAGATTTACTGAGTCTAGTTCAGATCAAGTACTTTATACAACACAGATACTACTGCTGTGGACCAGCAGGGCACCACTGGATTCTGGGAAATTAGGAGATTTATACCACCTGTTTTTAAATTAACACATTATTCTGGTAATATTATTATTATTGTCGAAATATGACGACTTTAATCTCATAAACGAATGACATTTTTGTTAAATTATGATTTTTTTTTATAACTATGACTTTATTCTCATACGAGTAACATTGTGATTCTTTTTGTATTTGACTTTATTCTCATAAAATTACGAGTTTATGTCGATATTTTATGACTTTATCTCGTAGTGACCAGTGTTTTTATTTTCTTATGTGGTCCTAATACTCCGTCGTAGCTTTATTCTCCAGTTCCCCCGTATTTGAAAAACTAGGTTAGCCTCAGTTTCAGTAGTTTATTAATCATGTAGGAGCACAAGGTTCAGAATCACAAACTGAACACAAAACCAGAAAGACTGATCATGAAACCAAGAGCTTTACTAAGAAGTAATGTAGCCAAAAACAATACATCATTTAAGGCTGATTTGACCCAAAAATACAGCATAAATTAATGTTAGCTGACACCAAACAGGATCCACAGATCTAGGTTTGGTTTCCTGGATTTGTGGATCCATCTACTTCTCTTTTCTTTGTCTTTCGGTGTCTGTAAAACAATAGCTCCGACTGCTTTCAAACTTGTTCAAACAATCAGTCTCACAACAGCTCTTCCTCATTTTTTATTAAATATTGTTCTTCAGTTTAGACAGTATTAAAGCCATTGCTGCCACTCATCTCCCTCGTTCTGCCACTCAGTGGGCAGAACTGCGGTGACTTCCGCTAGCGGTGATGTCACGTGCAGACCCTCTATATCCAATCTCGCTTCCGTCACGTGACTGGGTGTAACCAATCACGGCTCATATCATACGCGGTAGTTTAGTTGCTCAGGTGAAGCGGAGAGACACCACAGGAGATGCACACTGAAGGTTGGTCTGAACGTACTTTGTACTTCTTTCATAACCGCTAATGAGTTAATTCTCAGTGTACACATTGTGGTGGTTTAGGAGCTGTCCACTGAGACCCAAGCCGTGTTAAACGGACCAGTATGAACCAAAATTATCACTGGATTGGTGAGTTTCCATTGTGCCAGCTATGCTAGCTTAGCTGCAGCTAATTAATTCATCTGGATGTGGTTAGCCAGTTATTTTGCTGCCACTTACAAACGAAGTCTACCTCAACTTAATGTCCATCCTTGTTAACCTTGAGTTTGTGACATGGACTTATTATTGCATTAATGACATGAACGAATTAATGAATAATGTATATTATTTATTTTCATGATATTGACTTATTTGTCTGTATTAATGATTTGTTTAATGCATGAATTGATGATTAATTGTGTATTTATTTTCATCATTAATTAACTGTATTAATGATCTGATTAATACATGGATTGATGATTAATTGTGAATGTTATCTATTTTAAAATATGATTGATGTATGTTCATTGGACGAATGAATGCACTATTGATTAAATTTGATTAAGTAATTAATACAGCTGGTAGTATTGTGTGCACCTGGATTTAACCTGTGGTCTGTGCAGTAATTGAGTCCTATTTCTATACAGGCCAGGGTTTGTGATTATTCTATTCGATGGTGAGCTAACGAACCAGGCTTTGAGCCTAGCCCATGAACTCAATGATTGCGCTTACCCAGTGCGAAGAGCCCCCTACGGCATTCTGCTGCTTGGCTGGTAGGAGGACTCCTTCAGCCCCACACCATTTTTCCCACTCCTCCCCACACATACTCATTCCACTGCCCACTTCTAAAGTTCTTCCCCTTCACACAAACTCTACTGCAATACCTGGATCCATGGACGCATCTTCATACAATCCCAGTGTGGGTACTGAACTGTACTAACTTTATGTTGGGGACTCGTCTTCTTTGTTGCTCTACTGGTCAACAAATCAGACTGTGAACTATGGTGTTGCATTCTTGTTCAAACTGAACTGCCGCAGCTTGTTTCAGTTGTCTATTCATTACTACACAGTCTGTTATATGTTGATGTTTGTTGTTATTATTTTCAAGACATGTAACCTATTTCAGCGCAAACCTCAGTCTCTGTCTCTCTCCTCTCCTTGAGTGATCCTAATCTTCTGATTATTAGCACTAGCCTATTATTATATGCTTATTAGTGTTATTACATGTAATAACAATAATTACAATCGTAATTACACATATGCTACAATAGAGCTAAGTAGATTAAAAATAAAACGGACAAAATACTGATGGACTTACACAAAATTACAGAATTAACAGTATGACAGTGTGTGCGTGTGTGTGTGTTTGGTGTGTGTGTTGTTTGTGTGGTGTGTGTGTGTGTGTGTGTGTTGGTGTATGTATACACACATAAATACACACTGTTATTCATGGCGCTTTATATCAACAAACAAATAAACAGAGAAATATTTATGTAACAAAGCCTGCAGCAGTTTCAGCTGTTCCAGTTCTCTGCTATAGCAGTAGGTGCATCATTAGGTTCATTACTGTGATTTAATATGTACAGTCTACTTTGTTAGGTCATATATTTATTTGGAAAAAAAAAAAAACACTTTGCTTTCAATCTTTTATAATGAACTCATCATGAAGTAGTTCAAGTGGTGCTCAAAAGCCTTTGGTCTTTTCTATGAGATGAGGGTAGAAGTTTTTGTGAAAGAGAACAGACAAAGAGGGACAGTGTATGTTGGTGCATATGTTTGTGTTTCCATTGGCAACCACATGTTGACTGCAATGTACAGAGATTTACAAATGACTGCATTTCCTGTTGGATAAAAATGACAAGACAGAACAAGTGCATTAGATTATTCTATGATGTCATTGTCCAAGTAATGATATGTATCAGACTGCACTGTCTGTCTGAGTGTTGTCTTCAGTGTAAGTACACACAATACAAGTACACACACAATAGTATCGACAACGATTGTTTTTTATTAGACAACTTAATAAACAGAATTATGTGTATCTGTTTACAAAAACGGAGGACAGTAAACATACAGTGGACTGACTCGTGTGGCTCCACAGGTTCTAGATGTGGTCGTTTTTCTGCTGTTGTGAATTCGTTCATGTTGTACCACATTTGTCCAGCAGTCACTGCCAAAGTGTTCTGGACATAGAAACAGGATTATAAGGATATTATATTAAAAATTACTGATATCTGGCAAAATAGTACTGTTACTGTTTACACTAGTCTGTTCACTGAACAAAAATACAGCAGGATGACAAACTGTAATAGCTGTGTACGGACACACACACACACACACACACACACACACACACACACACACACACACGCCACTTGGCTTTTATAATATCAGTTATAATAATGATGATAATAAAGAATATGTCATGCAAAGAATCAGAGGAGTTTGTATGTGGATTCAAAGTACTGTTTGTACTATGACAGTTTTTTATGAAGATGATTTTGTCTTTATTATTCAAGCAAAGGAAAAAAAGGCAAACAAAAAATACAGTTTTGAAAGAAAAAAAATCAAGATTTGAAAACTCAAATAAAAGTTTTAAAATTTTTAAGCTGAGCCAAATTATTGTTTTAATTTTCTTTCATTTCAGATCTGAAACTTCTGCTTCAAGGCCAAAAATGTTTTGCCATTTGAAAAGGTTTTGCACCTCTAAATCTTGTGTGAATCAAAAAGTTTTGCTCCCAAATTGAAGTGGTACTTAATCCTGGGTCAAAATTGTTTGTGAATTGAAAAGTTTTGCACATCAAAGTCTTTTGCGAAGCATAAAGTTTTACTGTCAAGTTGAACTGAACATGATGGGCGGGATCTACACGAGCAGAAGGGGTGGATTTCTATTGGTAGCTTGCTTCTGATTGACAGTGTGGCAGGTGCCTGGTCCTCCTGCCCACTTTCTTTTTTTTTTTTTTTTTAATTTCAAACATGCAAAGAAACAAAATAAAACAAAACAAAGCAAATTAAGACAAAAACAAAATAACATTTAAATGGACAGAATCTATCTTCAAGCACATACAAGTCTGAATATTGCATGGTCGAAAAAGAGTAGGAAGAAGTATGAACTTATTTAATCCTATCCCTCAGTGCTTTTACACCTTTATCATTAACTTAAGACAACAATCAAACAATACTATTTTCCTAATTTTACCATCGAACCACAACAATCCATAATGCGGTGGGAACACAATCGATTTAGTTCAGCTTAAAAATTTTGAAACCTTCATTTTTGTTTTCAAATGTTGATTTGATTTTTTTGTTTCAAAACTGTTTTTTTTTTTTTCCTTTTTTTCTTTTTTTCCTTTACTTGAATAATAAAGACACAAAATGATCTTCAAACTTTTTCAGTATTTCAGTTAAACGGTGTAATAACCAAGATTATAGTAGTTTTGGATTTTTCATTATAGTTTAGTTTTTTTTAGTTTTGACTTCTTTTTTTCTAATTCAGTTAGTTTTAATTCATTTTAGAACAGGTTTACTAGTTTTTATCAGTTTTCTTTTTTTTCTAAATGCTTAGTTTTAGTTTAGTTTTAGTATTAATTTTAGTTTTGTTGTGTTTTTTATCTTCTTTGCCGTCGTATTCCAATAAATCCCAGACAGGACTCTGCTGCTTTCACCCAACTTTTCTCCATGTTTCCAGGTAGAGTGGGGACCAGAAGACGACTGGAAACACAAGTGACTAGAAGTGTAGGACCGTGAAGTGTCGTATGGTGCCACTAGCTAAAACTGCTAGAGTGAAATAATCAATTTCATATCAATCCGACGTTGACAAAGATGAAAACGAAGGGAATTTTATCCATAATTTTTATCCACTTTAGTTAGTTTTGTAAGCACACAATACAGTTTCAGTTATCATTTTTTTTTTTTAATTAAAGTTTTTATTTATTTCAGTTAACAAAAATGTTTTGTTCAATTCTAGTTTTCATCATTTCATTAGTTTTCGTTAACGATAATAACTCTGGTAATAACTCTGCCTATTTGTCAGCCTTTCTGTCCCTAAACTTTCTCTGCTCATGTGCCGCTGTCACCCTCAGACTGTCTGCTGCTTCAGTTGCCCTCGTTGCCCTCAGACTGTCTGCTGCTTCAGTTGCCCTCGTTGCCCTCAGACTGTCTGCTGCTTCAGTGTAATGCTGTTGACCTTGTGTCACCCCTCCCTGGACCAGACACCCACCATCTGGCCACACTTCCACTGGTCTACATTAACGGTGACCTCCAGCAGAAGCGTGCACACAGTCCGTCTGCATCATTTGGTAGCGTTCATGTGGCTTTGACAGACCACGGCAGACTGTAGATGGTGGGAGGATCCAGGGAGGGGTTTGACAGAACAGTCTAGAATAGAGTGGGAGTGAAAGGAAGTGGGAAGAGAGTGATGGGGGGAGATAAAGGTAATGACTAGAGAGAATACTGGATGAGAAATGATCCCGGTCTGTTGGGCATCCATGAAGAAAAGGAGATCGAATGAGACAGCAGGAGGAGGGAAAGAAAAAAAAAAAAACAGTGGTAGGATGAGTCACCAGTTCTACCTGTGCCATCTTTAAGCTGCTCTGAATGCACAAAGAGTTATGATTCTGATTGTGGTGGTGGGGGCACAGCAGCTTTGACAGAAAAACCATGTAAATGAGTAAATGAGCATCTTCATGAATAGGACTGAATGTTCCTCATCAGCTTATGGTCGTCCAACAAACTGATGAGGCAGTGTTCATGGACCAATTAATAAAACTGATAATTCACAACAAGTGTTCAGAGAACACAAACCTCCGCCAAACACCCCGAACAGTGTGCATGTGTGGATCGACTATTTCTTTTTAAATTAAACAGTTTCCAGGTTGTTCCATACAGCAGAAAAAGTTGAAGCTTGGTACCAGTCATTTGTATGTCAAATTATATTAAATTCCAATCAATATTTGTTGAGTTATAATGAAAAATGTGTTGTAAATGGCATTTTCAATGTTAAATTGAAATGTCCACAGAGTCCACATTCCACAGTGGATGCAGACAATTTTGTGCCAGATACAAGGTATTGTTATAAGCTACGGCTGGATCAAATTGGAGGCTAATCAGAGTCATTTTGAATTTTTTATGAATTTTCGAAAAGTACTCAATGATGAGAGATAGGAAAATTGTAGATTTTGTGACCTTGCTGTGACCTTGAACTTTGGCCTACTTGGCCCAAAATTTAATGGGTTGGTCCCAGGGCCTAGGCCTACCTGTGGGTACAATTTGGTAAAGATGGTTGTAATAGTTTTCCCGTAAAGTTGCTAACAAACAAACAAACAAACACGTAAACAAACAAACACACAAGCAAAGTGATCACAATACCTCCTGGCGGAAAAACACTAAAACATATGTCGTGTAAAATTTACGACCACAAGTGGGAGACATCTCTGGTCTCTTTGACAGTCTTCCCCAGTTGTATTTATGTCTCTGTACTTCCATCTATGTAGTGGAACTTTGTCCAGTAACAGTCACATGGAGCCAAAGACCAGCTCAGAGATGGAGCAGAATTGGAGCCGCATACAGTGTTTATTCATACACAACATAACACTGAGTTGACATCTGCAGAAACAACTGACTTTTCGCTCTGGGAGACTGCTTTTATTGGACCAAAGTAGGGTGGGTTTTAGGTATGAACCATACTCCTACATTCCCTTTTTACCTCCACCAGGAGGTATTGTGATCGCTTTGCTTTGTGTATGTGTGTTTTGTTTGTTTGTTAGCAAGATAACTCAAAAAATTATGGACGGCTTTTCATGAAATTTTCAGGAAATGTTGATACTGGCACAAGGAAGAAATGATTAAATTTTGGTGGTGATTGGGCGGGGGGCACTGATCTGCCTTGGCGTCTGCGCTCTCCGAGTGCTTTTCCTGTTATCATATTTTGAACATTAATCTAGTATGGCTGAGTAAAAAACATGAGTTTGATCGATTTCCTTTTAATTTTGTGTAATCGGTTAATGGTCGATGAGATCGATTTTTTTTCAGAGCAGGACTGCGAGTAAATGACCCGGAAACCTCCGACATGGAAGCACGGCCAGTTCCGTCTCACGAGCCCCTCGCGGGAGTCTTGGTCGTGCTTGCGACGGTTCTGGCACAGGGGGAATGTGGAGGAAGGGTGGGGAAAACCCCTCCGCGGGAGTTCCTCCCGGCCTCAAACTCGAACCCTCAGTGCGGAGGAACTGGCAGGTGGAGGCGGGTCGCCGAAGCTGGTGGTTCTAGAAAATTAACTTCGATCACCTGTGGCTGAGGGCGGAGTTAGAGGAAAAGGTAAAGTGGAAATCACGAAGCTCCACCCACACTCCCCCTCCAGTGAGCTTCTTGTACCAAGGGCCTAACATGATTCTGTTTCAGGGGGCAAACTGGTGTCAGTGCCCCAGGGTGATAGTAATGTGCCTTAAGGCTGGAAGCACCAGCCATAAAACAGAAGAAAGATGAGACAGAAGTCTGTTCTGATCCACTGTAGAAACATGGTACTGTTTCTGTCCTGTTCATTATTTCAGAGCACCTTCAGCTAATTACTGCTGAAATGTCAGATTTATTTCCTTTCTAATATCAATATTGATTCTGTGTTGCATGGCTGCAGTAGTCAAATAATCAAGTTACAACTCTCAAAACTGTACTTTGATTCAGATTCATTTAGTGTTACCAATCAATTAATACTGAATCAAATCACAATTAATCGATTCAGAACCTTATGAATCAAAATTGAATCAATTAAGGAAATTGGCCATGATCCCCAGCCCCATTATTCATACACAAAATAAACACTGAGTTGACATCTGCAGAAACAACTGACTTTTCGCCCTGGGAGACCGCTTTTATTGGACCAAAAGTAGGTTGGGTTGTAGGTATAGACCATACCCCTACGCTCCCTTTTTTATCATATTTTGAACATTAATCTAGTCACGTCAGAAACCCTCCTTTTTAGCTAGTCTCCGATAGGGTAAGGTCTTTTTGGTGAGTGTCAGGATTGGTCAAAACATATACATACGCAACTAATTCACAGTATTTAATTATCATATAAATATGTAACTTTTCCCGGAAAAAGTAAAGTACTTCACAGAATGTTAAAAAATTTCCACTCCTGTACTTTTGTACACCATGTTTTCCGTAACTGTCCATGAGCTCACATGTTCTTTCTGCCTGCCCCATTTTGTAACTTTGCATAAATTCATGTGTTCTGTTGATGGCTACATGTGTTCGTTCTTTTGTGGGTCTGCCCAGAAAAAAAAGTCAACTACTCTGTTACAACCATCACATTACACTGAAATTTAACCTCTGGTATGCAAATGAATACTTTGAATATAAAATGAATGCTTTTGAATATAAAATAAATTCTTTTGAATATAAAATGAATACTTTTGAATATAAAATGAATTCTTTTGAATATAAAATGAATGCTTTTGAATATAAAATGAATGCTTTTGAATATAAATGAATGCTTTTGAATATAAAATGAATACTTTTGATTAAAATACTAGTTTCTAATTCTTGATCGAAATACTGATACTTTGATTAAAATACTGATTTCTGACACCACACATACTGAGTTTGACCTTAACAGCAGGAATATACTGCTTATTTAGATGGTTCAACGCACAGGCCCAATGGGAAACTTTACATTTTTTATTTTAAAGCATTTGTAATGACTGTTGTGACAATTAACCCATAAAGACCCAGTCCTACTTTTATGCCAGTTCTCAAATGCATTTTTGTCTTTATTTTAACCTTTCTTAAGTGATTTATCACCATTTAGTCTAATAT